>NC_136907.1:15989722-16104687 GCF_949606895.1 Notothenia rossii
AGAAGCGTTCATGTGTACAGTGTTACAAATGTATTGAACATGTACAAACTAGGGTTTCCCATTAATGTACCGGGCGCTACAGTGGAATACGCACATACACAGTGTACCCGCGACTCTTACAATGAAGGCTCGATAATCAGCTCACAGCATATAAAATGGCATATAGGTGTACGCATAGGTAAAGTGCTATTTTACAAGTGGGGGGGTCCTCACCTCCTCTAGGGGGGTTCGAGGGCGATTTTTTTTTTAATATTGAAGTTAAATGCATCAACCTGGTGCACTTTGAGAGCAAAATGAAATTATGGACATCTCTCAACACCCATGAAACAGAACTGTAAACAGATTTTCTTTTTCTTTATGGATATTTTACAAATCACTCACCTTTTAAACTTTATTCTTGTTTTACTGTCATATAGTATTTCATAACTGTTTTTCATTTATTCTCATAAATGGTGACCAAACCGTTTGAGACCCACTGAGATAACTAGACTAAAGTTAACTATCTAAACACTCAGAGTCCCTTACATCACTGAGCTGTAGTTATCTCTCAGTCTGACAGGACAGAGCTCTCCCTTTCCTTGTTTTAGAAACAGCTTTTAATATCCGTTAAGCTAACCGGATGCTAACAACAACAATGCAAATAGTGAGTTTGGTAGAAATATACTGTATAATAGTAAAGTTATTTAAGATGATGCCATATTTATTGAAGATTTTACATTATAAATATTCCCCAAAAGCATATTCTTCCAAACTCTCTGCTGTAGTATGACCACCAGGAGACTATTGATGTGTGTGTAGTGAGTTTGGCAGTAATAAGCTGTATAATAGTGATTGAATATTATTGTATTCTCTTTTTTCGGAGTTGCACTTTGCAGACGGTCCCTGAGCACTCGTTTCTTCTCTGGCTGCAGATACTAGATGTAATGTGTTCAGCTCGGAGGACGGCGCGTATTGGCTTTTTTTAAAATCAAAATGTGACTGTAGTTCGTTGTCAACCTTACCACGGTACTTAGGAGACGTCATTTGTGTCTGAATAACGTTTTGTTAATGAATTATTGATCTGTGAAATCAGAATCTCCCAATATCGTTCCAACTTTACTGAACTAAGCCATAAGACTGTCTCATTTCGTAGACCGCTCAGTTTGCTATTCCTTCACTTTATTTTTATATACATTTATTTTGGACGAAAACTTAGCATGAAGAAAGGCAAGTGTGGCGTGAGTGCGTGAGATATGGGTTAATTGCGTGACTCTCACGCTCAATGCATGAGTGTTGGCAGCCCTGGCTATTGTGAGCGTCTGCCTGCTATCCAACAACATTTTTCCCCACCATTGGCACTTCACACATACATTAAATCTCTGCACACAACCTAACCTATTGCATATACAATCTATGTCATTACAAAGTTAATAAGTTTGGAGCCTCTCCCACTCGATGGCACATTACAAAAGTTTATGGGACTGTTTTCTAATAGAAGTAAAGCAATTTGTGCTGTCTAGACAGCTTGCAGTAAGAATTCAGCACTGGCCCAAAGTGTGCCATGTTTTATGAAGGCTGACAGCTGCTTGTGGAGACCTGCCTGTGTGTTTATATCAGTGATATCTTACTGTGCAGCCAAGTAACATTTGTCATCCCCACGCCCGTTCAGACAAAGAGAAGGTCTCTATTCTAATGAAATAATGATGGTAACCTTTCGGGGAAACATTTATTTTTATAGACACGGATCTAGTACTGGAACAGGGTATGGTCAGACCAAAGGATTCTAACATTAAATCAATGAAATGGCGTTCCTCTCTTTTGTCTTGCATTTCCTAATGAAATCACCTTATTCAAGGCAATGTTTGATTTATGCACTTTTAGTTGCAACCAGGGTTAATGTTATTCAGCTGTACAGGTCTTTCACATGACAACGGAGAAAGCAACTCCATTCAATTATTTCTGACAATAAATGACTATATGAGTCTCATTACAATAAATATTAATGTTGTTATGTATTCTGGGAAAGGTCAGTCATTGTTAAGTAAAGCAATGTGTTGAGTATTGGAATGCATGTTAAAATCCCAGTGAATGGCACCAAGCTAATTAGCTGAATGACGCTTCACTCCTTCACTTATTAGGGGGGAAATTAACTCAAATATATACATTTAGCACTGAAATGTCCTTTCAACATTGTTTAATGTGCATATTATGCATTCCAACTAGTGATATTTGGCATCCCTGGTCTGTCTGGGATAATATTCTCTTCAATGTCTGTGTAGTAAATTTGAGTTTTTTGGTTTGTTTTCAATATCCTTTTACAAAGGTACCAGTGGGGCCACTTGTGACTGGTGCAAGTAAGAGAGAGCTTAAGAAATATAGTGATATGTCTTTGTCCATGCATGCATGCATGAGAAAGAGGGCAGGAGATGTGCAGTATTTATGAAGCATAGCAGATCAATATTGAATGAAGTCAGCCAGTTGCCCTAATGCCTGTCCCGGGCATCTTTCACTCATTACCCTAAGGCTGCTCTCCATTCTTTGTGCATTCCTCCCCTGCTCTCCAACCTTATTTCTCTTCTCTTATCCTTAAAATAAATACACTCGCCTTGTCTTACACTCCTTCCATAAGGCTGTTGAGAAGTTGCTGTAGATGTTTATGGAATCCCAAGTATAGCCATCTCAATGACCCTACTATTCAAAATGTAAACTCAAGAGAGGCAATGGTGGGGATTTAGATTTTTCTTTTTGTCAAAAGTTAAAGTTAGGGTTAGTAAAAATATCTTTGCATATCAGAGCAGTTAAGAACAGATATGACCATAATACTAATAACAATAATAATGAAAATGTTTATAATATAATAATTATTCTAATAAAGGTTAAGGACTACTTGCTTGGATTAGGTGTAGCTGGTGTCTCACTGGGATGTTGCTATGGTGTTTTGAGTGTGCTGCTTCATTGTTGTATACAGTTATTGTTAGGGTGTTTCCAGCTGCTGTATGTACAGCACAGATCCATGTGTGCCGCTTTAGAAAATAAATAAATAAATACATTTTCGTTTTAGTTCTAAATGCTGAAGTATCACCAGAAGAAGTCACAATTGTAGCTCAAATGTGTGACAGGATCAGCTGGAGATGTATTATAGATTGTTTAAATACCACATGTAATTCTTCATCACCTACAATCATTTTCAGATGTCACAATAAAACAAAAGCTGATCCTAAGTTTGGGCAGAAAGCGAAGATAACGGCAATGAGAAATGTCCCTTTTAGGCTTCCGTTCCGCAGAGCACTCCCTGTTGGTTTGTCTTATTAAATGGAAAGTGTAATCACGCAGCTGAAGCAATTAGCTTCTGAACTGCCTTTTAAAGGCTGGAAATGGAAAGAGAGAGAGAGGGGAAGGAACAAGTGAGGAATAACTTGTTTTTTATGCAACATCTCTCGGCTAGTATCCCTCTATTCCAGGAAAGCAACAAATAAGGTAATGAAACAAGGAAGGAATATCATAGGAAATATCAGGAATAAAAAATACCTTTAATGTCTTTCTCACCCCTTTTGTTATTTTTACTCATTGCTTCCTAGTCCCACTCCTTCTATCCTTATTTGTGTCCTTCCTTTCCCTCTTGCTTTTTTTAAGTCCTTGATTGCTTCCTGTTTTCCCTTCCTTAAGTCTTTGTTTATTAGGTTTCTTGTTTACTTCCTTATTTTCTTCATCATCATCATCATCATCATCTTCCTTCTTTTCTTCCCTCACCTCTTCTTTATTTTAGGCCCTTTTATAAAAAACAATACTCTTTATTGTTTAGCTGCCATGCAGGTTAAAACATAGTTAATTTACTGAAGTCTGGAGGGAAGTGAAAGGAAACCAGATTGGCTTTTAAAATGAACTGGTTTATAGGGAAAGGTTAGACAATGGTGGTATCTTCTCTTTTTTTCTTCAGGTTCCGTCAAAGAATATATCATTATGACCCCGTCAGAGAGAAATCAGACCATTTCTCTCATTCGCCATACAGCTTATGTATCACATCTATCACTGAGGTTTGACAAATGATATATAGTAATCCTCCTCTGTCTCTGTCGGCCTGTTGTTGTTTTTTGACCTTCCGGTAGTCTTCATCCCCCACACTCAAGGACAGCCTGATCTCCCTGTCCTTGACTAAGTGTCTAGTGGTTGTGTAGTTGTAGTGTGTTGCTACAGTGTCCATAAAAATGTGTAAATGTCCTGTGTGACACTGCTGTGAAAGGGTCCATCAACCCGGAACCCACAGGAAAACTCTTACTTCATGCATGCAAAACTATTACACAACTCAGTGTACACCTCCTGTTCTTTACATTTATTTTTATTTCCTCCTGCCCTAATTGGGTTTATGGCTTTTGGTCTGCCAGTGTCTGTCCCCCACTGTGACAGCACCTGTACACAGCCTCTCTCTGAGTGACTGACTGCTCTAAAAGGAAGTCAGCCTCCTGAAGAGCTTTCCAGGAACTTGGAATTTTGAGTGCCAATCTAACTGGAGGGGTGTTTCGGCAAGCAGCATAATGAGCCATGTGTGTTTGCGTTTGCATGTGACCTTGAGGATAAGGAGAATGCCCTTGGATGCCCTTAGTGAAGCATATGGAGGGCCCAAGTGTCCGATTTGGAGTTTAAATGTTACAGTTGTACCTCATTTAGGTTAGTATAAGCTGTAGACACAAAGTATGGTTAATCGTGAATCGTTATCTGCACAAGAAAATCAAAGAACCATTTTGTTCATTTTCTCTTTTTGTGTTCTTGAGTCTCTGCTGGTTTGTCTCTGTCAGACACACACACAGTACAGTGTCATAATGATGATGTATGTCAATGATCCTCTCCTCACTGTCTCCTTGGGAGAGTGAGAAAGCACCTGTGTACTTGTCTTGGCACTTCAGCAGTGTGAGGACACACTGGCATGACAGAGCTGGATGTTCTCTCATGAACAAATGGGCCAAACACGTGTGAATGCATGAAGCTTCTTTTTTTTTTTTTTAATAACAAAAGAGTCATAAGGAAAGAAAGTGTGTAGTCTACTTCCTGTAAGACAAAGCTTTTATTCACTAACCGCTGTCGCCAGGAGTTTTTATTTTTACATTCAATGTAAATGAGTCAGAGATTGTAGCCGAGTACAATAATGACGAATAATCAGCCCAGAATTTCTGTTTTTGTTTTTTTTCACAGCATTGATCATTGAGTTGCTGATGTTTTCTGTTTGTCTCTCCTCCAGAACGGTCAGTTGCAACAGAGAATGGATAATGTACAGAGAGACTTCATTATCTTCAACAGAGAAAAGTAAGGAACCTCCATTTCCAACAATACTTCCCACCACATTTTGATTAGTTGGCATTGTAGTCTTGACTTAACCTTTCAACTTTCTTTGTTGTGAAACCCAAAACAACTGCGATAAACATTTTTTTTAAATCAAAGGGATATATAATCTACTATATATGTATTGTTTAATTAATACTATGTTTGATAGGGTTTATATAAATGTATGTTGTTTTTTGATTAGATTTAGATAAGTGTGGCATAAGATCCGGCACATGTATGTGTGTGATTAAAGCAGAAACTCTGCAACTGGTAGAGTTTCTGGAAGTTAATCCAAAAACGGTCAAGTTAAGGATATAACGCTGTTGATTTGCATGAGGAAATGTTTAAACAGAGGAGACACCAAAGCCATACCAAGTAGATCCTCAAGGTTATGGAAATAAAGATAAGATGTGAGGAGTTGGGAAGCAAGATGTGGGTACTTTATACTTTTGTCCCTTTATTGCCACTTTAAAGTAATAGCTTAACAATAAAAACAAAGGTAGGTCAAATGTCATGACAGTTAAATGGGTATCTTTAGCTAACACAAGTTTTTGGAAAAGGTACAAAAATAATGTCGAGTACTAACCACTATCTTTGCCTATCCCAGGCCAAAGGATACATTAAAATGCTAGAATAAAAAAATCACGTGTTTTTAATGATGTTCTTTACGCAATAGGTCAAAGAAAACCGTGGACTCAGACTCCTCTGAGCTGACAATGACTGAGAAGAACAAGGCAATAGAGGATGGACAGAACAACAATGTGGAGCCGGTGGCCTTCTTATCAGGATAGGTCTCAAGACCTGAGACCCCTACGTAGTCCCTTATCACCTGCACCTTCCCATAGCTTGTAGATCAGCAATTGCCACCTATGTTCTATCAGCACAGGCACTCACAGGCCGTCCTTCAATGTTCCTGCACCACTGCATCGCTTCACAAACAAGAATGCTTGTGCTTTACTGTTCACCAACAAAGAAAACGCATCAAGAACTGCAGGAGAGAAATGGTTTCTCAGCAGAGTGTCGCTCATATCCTGTTCCCTAACATCACTCTGGTGCTCTGAGGCCTGCTCAACATCAACTCTGGGCGCTGTGCTGAAGTGAAAAGTCAATGCCCTGTCAAAAAAAAAGGAGACAATGGCACACCTGCCCAAGCTGCTGCTTCCTTGGGTGTGACACTCAGATTTTTAATATCAGCAGTGCATATGCTGGTTAATAATAGTTATTTAAACAACAATGGTTTCCCAGTGCTACATGAACCAAATAAGAATTGGCATAAGGAACTGGGTTGGCACCCTATATTGAAAAACAAACACTTTGACAGCTTTTTCCCTTGTTATTTACAGGACTTGAGATCCGAGCATGAGACTAGTACAACGTTTAAAACAGAGAGGTCAATAAGGTCAAATGAGGCCTTTCTTTTTAACAGAGCAACCACAGATTAATCTTATTGAAAATGAAGAGTTGAACTGTAGGCTTGAGCCTGAATGGCTCACTTTATCAGCAGAAACACGGTCGTAGTGGTCATTGTGCTTAGCTTTGCTAGTAAAGCTTAAAAAAGATGGTAGGACTGCAACATTGGTACAATGTCCCAGCTCCATCAGCTGCAGATATCAGCAAAACCTGCTAAAGGTCGAATTCAATTTATTATACTGAAATTTGAACTGCAGTTAACATAAAATAATCTCAAACATTTTCATTCAAACAAAAGTCTGTTAAGTCAGAAATATATTGCTGAATAAGGTAAAATAATGGTGATTGTAGCTTTAACCTTGAAGGTCTATTCTTGACCTTGGAAGTCTATATGAAGTGTAAGCCATGGTTGTGGTTGAAAGCTCTGGGCACAACGACTGGACCTTTCGATTATTTATTTTGTAAAAGAGGTTTTAAACTCTTTAAAAACACTGACATCTTTGGCTAAGCTTTGCCACAATTTGCAAATGACCAGCGGCGTCTCCAAATAAAGGTTTCTCGCTATGAAAACGTAGAAAAGGTAACTGGTAGATGTTATATGTTCTGCACTGAACCTTGCTTTGCACATGCTTCTTCATCAACTGTAGCATTTACGCACAGAGAGACAAAAAAAATCTAAAGCTGTGAGTGACTATACTTATTCCCTTAGGGATGTTTTTTATAGACATGGATTAAGCTGAGACCTAGATAACATTTATTTTTCAGTCACTGTCTGCATTGAAATTGTTGTCAAATAATGTGTCTATGTCCTTCCTCTTTTGTGTTGATTACAACCAATTACATGTACCCCCGGATAAGCCTGTACATTTGTATTTGCAATTAATAGAAGAATACATTTGGTGACAATATTGTTGTGCAGATGGTATAAAACAGGAAACGTAGCACCAGCTGGATAACGGCGGGAGAAAAATCTTAATTTAAATTTTCACATTCAAAGTGGTGAATAAGAAAACATTGACAGAAACAAATAATACCCCAGGCTAAAACAATGTCCGACAAACCAAACCTGCCCCTGAAGCTTTCATAGGGAAGCCTTATACCATAGATATGGCACACAGTTTGATCCCTAAAACTATTTGTAAGTAGCTAAGTAGTACAAACCTGAGCTTTTTCACAATCAGTAAGTAAATGTGATTTATACAAATGTCTAGTCATTCTATTGAGTCTGATTTATCTATCTGCAATACAACTCAATCCTTCAATTCTATACTTGATTATATTTAAAACATATTTCACTCTATTCAATTCATTACTGTTGGCACTTTTCTATTGAGAGTTAGTACAATGTTTTGACTAAACTGTGTATTGTTGTTGTTGATGTTGTTGTTGTCATTGATGTCATTTTACAGATCCAAAATTAAGGTCTTGTATAAGATGTTACATTTAGTGAGATAGGATAACAGATGGAGTGATCCGAGATTCTTGGGGTATTTTATTTGGGAATAATTATCTCACTTTTTGTTATGTAGCAGGAATCGATCGGATGGGGTCATTGCGAAAATCAAATGATGTGACAGATTCAACCCTTCCAAAAAATCTAAGTATAAAATAATAATTTAATAGAAATAGTATTGACCTAAGTAAAACCATTTTTCAACAAAACTTGCCTACCTAAAAAAAAGTCTGGGAACAGCTTTGCTCCACACCTGTGAATCTCATTCCTATTAAGGTTTTGTTGTCCTTCAGTTGTCACTGTGTGTTTATTGTATTCAATGTGATGGAGTTGCAAACTATTAAGGTGTGCCTTAAATAACAACTTTCTTTTTCTGAAACAAACTGACTATGCCTTGTGCTTTATTTCACTTCATGTCTTTTTGAATGATCATATTATAAAAGGATGACATCACTGATGTACCATTTTTCCTCAAAATCAAGAATAGTGAAAGGGTGTAAAAAGAGAAAATATGTCTGAATGAGGCTCAAAGAAATGTGGATTTACTGCTTGTGTTGGTTGCTCACCACTATCTTTAAGATAATGCTGCCCCCCAAAGGCTACTAAAGAGTACTACAGTTAGTATCATAAAGAAGTAGGTATACCAATCCAGTTAATTTGTAAGTAAGCCTAAAAGACGAGCATTGAACACATTCTAAATACAAGTGAATAAAAATGGAAACAAAAATGATGTTTGATCTTTAACTTTAATGGCTGCTGTTTATCTTCAAATGTAATTGGTTCTAATTAAGCAAAGGGTTAGAAAGCACTCTCTTTTCCAATGTGTCCAAGGGCATTGCTGGATAATGCACACTCAGCATCAGATACGCACCATATGCTTTTCCTATTCTCTCTTTCACACACACACACACACACACACACACACACACACACACACACACACACACACACACACACACACACACACACACACACACACACACGCACGCACGCACGCAAGCACACACACACACACACACACACACACACACACCCACACCCACACACAGCGCACACACACACACACACACACACACACACACCCACACCCACACACAGCGCACACACACACACACACACACACACACACACACACACACACACACATACACACACACACACACACACACACACACACACACACACAACCGATTTTCGTCCATCACTTAGGTCATCTAGAAGGCAAAGTCCTCTTTTAGACACAGTGGGCTGTGATGAGGCAGCACATTTCCACATTAATATCTGATCTGAGGGGTGACTCCAGTTGATAAGTGCGTCCCCATTCTGCTTAGAATCACAACAGATAAAAGCAGCAAACCTTGCTTTATCACATGAAAGTTAATATATTCTGATATACATTTGCTTCACACACAAACATATACATACATAGCCTATACACTTATCCTCTACTGAAAACGTTTCTCATAACAGTCACTCACTGTAACCAATGCCAACAAGTAATCGACACACACACATCACTGTTTATAATAAAGTTGCTGACTCATCTCTTCATGCAGATATAGTCTACATTTACCAGTTGTCCCCTCTGCGTTCTGACAGGATGACATATTGTCATTATTGTCATCAAATTTCTATTCAACATTGAAAAATGCCTGAGGAACCTTGCAGCAGTTTTACTGTTGGACCACACTGTGTGTAACTCCCACTACTAAGAAACACAAAAGGACTGAGTGGATACATTCGTCATTAGACCACACAGGATTGTCATACATTTATTTGTTTAAAAATGTACACCCTTTCTTACCAGTATATTGAAAGATATACATAGTTCAGATACGACAATAACATCTCGGGACAAATCTGATCCCTCTCCCATGTCAGCCCTAATGATTATCCATACAACAGGAAAAGATCAGACATGTGACTTACCTTTGTGAAGTGCTGTTTTGGCCTTCACCCAACCTGCCATAAGTATGTGTTTGAACACAGCTTCATCTTGTATCTTCACACTAGGTTCTTTTGAAATGTCTTCCTGAAATGTTGGCAAAAAATAACCTTAACCTTACTGTTCCTTTATACCCAGAACATTTATTAATTGATAATTATGTTCACAAAAACTACAGTAGGCCGAAGAGGCTTTGCACAAGAAGGCCTAAGCTTTGTATTGTTAAACAGCAACAGCAGGAAGTATTTTATGAATCATTTCAAATTAAAATGTGTCCAAGGAAAAGTGTCAATTTAACACTGTCAACAGGGCAAACGCCAAGCCATGATAATGTTGGTAGACTATCTTTCTAATCCAAGAACTCTGTAATCGTCAAACTGTTTTTGAAAGGTTTATGATTATTGGCATGAATGTTGTTTTTGACAAATTAAAACAATACATGTCACAAAATGAATGCAATTACCTTGAAGTTGAATGCCTCAGTCGGAGGAAATTGTTTGCTAGTAGATGTGTGCTAATGTAATTTTAGTTAGCTAACACTACCAAATAAACTAGCTTATTTAGGTTGAGCTAGTTTTCAGGACTTTTATAAGTAGCACAATTCTGTAGGCTTCCTGAGGGAGGCAAATAAAGTGGTGTATTGGACAAAATGTGTAAGTGTGATTCAACCTTGTACCAATGAGGTGTAAACTATCACTACTTAAGTGTTTCTGAAGCAGTGAATGTCTAGCTCAATGCTGACCATAGTGGCCAAAATATAGATTGCATCAACATAGCAATACCACACTTTAGCTAATGTTATTTAATGCAGCAAAAAGGAGTCAATGACCCAGTGTTTATTTTAAAGAATGTTCTTATTTTACTTGTCTATTAAAATACAGATACATCTTGCATGGTCACCCTAATTTTGACAACCCTGTGGCTCGGACATATGAGGTCAATTGTCCCTGAGATTATGGATGTGTCAGAGCTTTTAAATAAAGCATGATGTTGCTTGTATTGCACATTCTGCTGATTCAACATTTCATGTGTATATTTCTGTCAGTAACTCATTATCTGAATAAATTGACAAGTCATCATACAAATATGAAGAGGGATAAAGAGCCCAATAAGTGGAAACTTCAGCCGTATAAATAAGTAAAGGATGTTGATAAAGATTCATAGTACCCTGGGGTTTTATGCAATTCCGGTTTATTAAAAAAATTACAATTAGGTTTTTATTGACTCAATATGTCAAGTTATTCAGCCTGGATGGTGTTTATAGTGTATTCACTTACATTGTCACGGCTGCGTCTGCAAATTAATCGTTAGTTTAAAAAGGTTTTCTAAGATTCTATGGATTCATTTAAAATGTCTTATTTCCAGGACACTTATAAGCACATTCTGTATATAAGATTTATGTAGTGCTTTCACATGATTATTTATGGAAAGATAACACATATGGATTAATCAAGAAATGGATATCGACACATTTGGACAGTGTTTTTGGACTAATGGGTTATTGTTTGGATGACAGCCCTACTGTTATCTTCGTATGTCCACCCTTAGTGCATATGCCTTGTTGTTAAATGTAATAATGTAAATTAAATATTTCAGTCACTCAGTTGCAACTCATGTTTATTCAGGAAACAAATCATACCTCCACAACACACCTTAGTTTTGACCTGCCATCTCTGGATTTTGATACAACAGTAAAAAAAGAAACAACGTAAAAACAATAACAAAGGTTGTCAAACTAACATAAATACAACAAACCACTAATCGTGCCTGCCTCAGAGTCTGCCCTCACTGTCAAATAAAAAAACATGATGACCTCCCCTCCCTCCCCCACAGTGGGACAGTGAAGAAAAAGCTTCCCTTACTGCACGGCAATCCTCTGCCTTGTCAAAAAAACAGCACAGACATAAAAGGCTCTAAGGCCCCCCAACAGCATCAGAGTGTTTCAGGTCAACTCACTTAGGCCCTAGAAATAATCAGGCTGGTGATAAATAACTATTGGTCAGGATTACATTAAAGGGACTTTGTTGGGGGGACAAAGGAATGATGGTATTCCTCTTGTCTTAAAATCAGAGCCCAGTTTGTTAGGAATTAAAAAGTAAAGCGAGGTGAAGTGCTGTTATCTGAAAGCAGGTATTTGTTGCGTATTCATTTAATTGCATCTGGTTTTCCTTGTTTCCCTCAATTGCAAAGCTCATAGTTAAAAGTTGCAGATGGGCTGCAGAGACAGTTGCATGTTTCGTACTTCTTGTGATCAGGTTGTTTTTTTGTTTTTTTTTACCCTTCCTTCGTTCTCTTCGTTTATCTTTATCATGATGGTTTTAGGATAACAGTAGCAGCCAATTAGCTAGAAGCAGATGCAAAGGACGATTTCTTACAATATTTTTGTTTTACACAGCCATGATGGAACGCAGGTAAAATAAAAACTCACACAACCTTTTCAGGGATAAAGATTCTAAAACCCTTCCTAAAATGTCAAACTTTTACATTTGTTGTTTCGCAAAATCTTTTAAGCAGACAAGTCTGTTTTCTTTTTTTTTTTAACATCCATAATAATTCAATGAATACATCATGGGGATGGTATTCATCAAGTAACCTCAGAGTAGGAGGGGGGGAACATGAATCACATCACTCGTATTATTGTGGCCCAGGCAGCTCCATGTCCAACAGCACTCCTGCTCTGAGACTTGATAAATACCTTTTACTTGGTCCAGTAAACCCCAACAGGCTGCAGCAACATCATTCACAAAGCTACATTACATCTACTGTATATACAATGCCACCTAGAGCTAATCAATGGTACTGCATGGTAATACATGGCTAATGTGGGATCTAGTGTTGTGTTTTGCTGACAAATCAGAAAGCAGACAAGTAAAAAGGGGGTGACATTAAAAGCCAAACAGGATGAATGGACCATAGCATCATCCTGTGAAAAATCTGTATCCATTTCCCTTTGGGAACACAGTCTGAACTATGTTGGTTCGATGTGATGGTATGACTGTCGTGTGTTCCCATTATGAAACCATTTGTGGTATATTCTAAACTGAGAGGTGATAAGGCTAAACACTAGTGATGTGAATTGCACTGTGGGATGGGGGTAACTTTAACTATTAGTAACCATGTCTAACCAATTCAATTCAATTCAATTTACCCAGGGAAATGGATATAGTTCTCATCTGAGCATGGTCAATATACATGTAGTGACAGGTAAGGCATGAGGATTCAGTGTTTTGCTTTTTATTTTACTTGTAACTAATCATGGTCCTCTGCATCTGCTCCTCCCTCCCCTTTTTCGTCTCTCCCACCCTCAATCCTGCACTCTGGCTGCTGTTGTTTTCCGGATGCCTCCCCTTGTCTGTCTGCTGTTTAGCTGAGGGATGTGATGTTGGAACGACCACCGGGGGGCACTACAATACGGCGGCCAGCAGGCCTGATGGGGATGTCATCTGGGATGGTGGGACCTGAGCAGAGAAAAAAGGAGAGAAAGATAAAGTGAGTTACATTGAAAAAGAGCAAAAGGCATGTAACATTTTGGGCAGAAGTAATTGGGGGGAAAGAAAAAGACATGCAAATTGAAAACCAGGAAAAGGAGATCATTAATTGGAGGCATTTTTAAAAAAAACTGTGGTTTGTATTCATGCTGGTCTGAGGGGTTTCCATATATTTCTTATCTTTGCAGAAGACACAATCACAAGGAATTAATAAAGACAGGATTTCCATGCACACAATTTATAACAAACGATGATTGATATTTCCCCAATTAATTGATATATTCACCGACATGTAAAAAAACGTTGAAATTGTGTTTTGACTAACGTCGCTAAACATTTATTCTACTGTAAGTCATCCCTGCTCTTAAAGCTAGAAATTGTCCTATTTGTCAATCCACTTATTACTTACTCCTTTTATTCTGTCATAGCCCACAAGTAATTGTCGTCATACACTCACATTATTACTTTCCAGTCACCAGAGGTTTTTCAAGTCACATTATTTGTGTCTATGATATATGGCATGTGTCACTTATATGATAGGGGAATTACATTTTCAGCAGACCATGTCCTTTGTGAGTGCTGCTGAATCATTAACAAAAGGAGCTACAGTTTGACATAAATTGTTTCCAAAGGATGAGCCAGGGCGCCTGTTGCAGCAATTTATCAGCGAGTATATAAATGGAAAGTAGAATGATGTCAGACTATGAAACACTGTATCCAGGCAAACAAGCCTTCCCATCTCAGTAAATCAACTCTGCAGGTGGTGTCCCTGGAAAAACTCAAATGGATCGAGTCATTCTGAGAGTATGTACACATATGCATGCACGCTTACGAGTAAACACACACAACCATTACAAAGCCTGGGAAACCAGGAGCAGCCTTACTCCCATATAAATTCAAGGACTTAAAAGTGGAAATTCTTTCCAGAGAAGGTCATCATCTTTTTTCATCAATGAGGTATCAGCCATGAGCTAAACTTGTAAAGACAGGTTGCTTAATACATCCTAAGACCAAACAAACACCATTCTGTGGTCCTTCAAAATGAGTTATCAACAACTCAAAATACTACATGCATTTACGAAGACAGCCAATACCTGGGTGAGTACAGCTGGTGAGAGATTTGCTCCCATTGATTTACACATTCAATGTGACTGGAGGACATAATGACTGCTACAGTAATAGCTATGCTGTCTCTGTTTGATTATTAAACAGTGGAGACACTGACTAACTGGTTCAGGACTTTAACATAATGTACAAAGTGTCACTGTATAGTAGCCTGACAAAATCAATCCCACACTTGTTTTCTAAAAAGCTAACCCAATGCTGAACATACATATGGGCACAATCAGGCTGTCCCTCAGCAGCTCTGCCTAATGGAACAGATGTTGAATGTGAATACATAGTGTTATGACCTCTCACATTAGATAGGCTTTTTAATAGGCCGTGTCCAGATGCCTGGCTCAAAATCTTGTATGCAGTATGTTTTGGGCCTTCAGCCAATATTCATATCCAGCAAGTCTTACAGTAAGTGTAACAGTAGAAAACACTTAATTTGTTAATGTAGCTCGACATTACAAGAAGGCTGAAGTTACAGTGTAGGGGTCACAGTGTCCTAAAGAGCATTAATAAATATTCTTCTTGATATTCTCCAACAGACGGATCTTTGGTGCATTTTTTGGAGATGATTCCTTAAAGAGAAGTTATGATCTAACAGAGTTAGGATGATAAAAGAAATAAGATTAGTGCACATAATTTGTTCATGTGAATTATGGGTGTTGGATTATACCGATGTTAACGATAACTGTGATGTTGAAAAACAAGATGTTTATATCGTGTTAAAAATACACAATAATAATACTGTGTAATTAATCATCTGCCTTATAAATGATTACAGACTGCCTCTACAAATACTAAAGGCAACATTTTGCCAGAAGAAGACAAAGAACAGTTATTTTGATTACGTTTCCCTTGTAGTGAAAATCTGATATTGTGTAATTCCTATTGAGAATGCATGATAATAGAAGCCATCATTTGCTTAGTACAATGTGCATAATACAGAAATACAAAAGTACTTAGAGTTTGTGTGGTTTTAATTTGGAATAAAACTTCATGTCAAACCACAGTAAAGTAAAAACATAGCTAACTGATTGTGTGCATACATCTAACTCATTGCTGTGTGCACTGTGTGCCTCATTACAACTCTGAGGAGCTCAAGCTGGCCACTTAATGACTTGCATGAACAGACAAATTGCCATATAAACACGGTAAAGAAAAATGCATGTCATTCATTGCGCATCATAAAGTATGAGAAAGGACAGTAAGAGATTATTAGGTTACTTCAAAGGCTTGATGATTATCGCCCAGGGTTGTGAATGCATCAGAGCAAAAGCATGCTAAAAATCACATGATTGTTGTACTTCACAGCATGACGTAGCAGAAAAGGTCTAGATAAACTCTAGGCAGGATGGTGGATTGACTGATGCACATGCTCCTTTGATGTTTCTACATGCAGTATAAATCAGTTCAGACCATAAACAGATGAAAGGAGGACCGGGTGATAGAGCTGGGCGTGTTTTGAGAAGTGGAGCTCACCACATTGTGCAGGGTTACCTGCTAGACTAAATCCAGAATGGTGAAGGTTTCTGGAAGGCTGTTTGGTGGGAGAGGTGCGTGCTGAAGCTGAGGGAGTGCCACCACGGGACATGGAGAACTCAGACACCGGGCCATCATACATTCCTCTGGGCACTGCTCTCAGGACTGCCAGCTAGAGAAGAGATGGGTTGAAACAAAGAGAGACATTTATTTAAATGTGTTTCGCATTATATAGTTGTTTGTGAAACAGATTGTCTCTGAATGATATATTCAGAGCCTTTTTCCTGCACACAACCACTTTCAGATTTACACATCACCGCACAAACATAGACATACTAACACAAGTAAGCAAACAAAAAAGTTAACCATACACTATTTGTTTGTTTTTCAAGCAAATTCAAATTTGAGGCTGCTAATAAACAAGCCATTGTATGTCAGTCAGTCTTTCAGTGGCGTGACTCTTCTCGGATCTTGGAAGCTAAAAATTTAAAAAGAGACATCTGTGAATGAAGAAACCATAACAGTGACTGCTACCAAGATAAACAGCACACTGTTAATAAAGCTCATTTCTTTTCATCGACAGCCAGCTGCAAATTAGGAAATTGTTGAACAATGAGATTTTTGGCCCATGAAATAAGAAGGCAAGATGCTTTGAGTTTAACAGTTAACCAGTTGATTTAATGAAGGTGGTAGGAATATCCTTTTTATTCTTTTTATACTGTTGAGGTAAAGCTGAGGATCGTGAGTCTTTATTTGTGGGCGCCACCATAATGAACTGAAAGTGTTTTAAAGAGACTTTTGTGGTAACAGAAATATGACTGCTATGAATACATCAGTCATATTTAATGGCACATTTCAAGCCCACAATGTTATTCCTCTTCTCATATTCGAATGTGTCTGTTGCAGGGAAAGCATTTCCAAACCCTCTGGTTTTCCTGTAGCTTTTACTGATTTAAAAGCGGCATTCCTAAATAGTTTAAGAATCAAATAAGTCTTGTTAAACTACAGTAAATTCTAAATCTGTATCTGTCTGTACATGTATGTGAGATCTTGGATTTATTTTTTGACAACCGTTGGATCGACTTATTATAAGTAGTATGCACAAATGTCAAGCAATCAGTACATTTTAAAGGGGCTCCGCACTAGTTTGGAACTAAATTTAATTGTAGACTTTGTTAACAATTTTGACTCTGCTATACAGTATGTGGCAGGTCTCTTTGGAAAGTCCAAACTCACTGCATCCTTTTTTTAAAACACGACGAATAAGCCTAGACCACCCTCAATGCATTGACATTTTGTTTTACAGTGTAGAAGCAGCCAGCGCCCTGTGGCTGAACCTTGGAGGCTGATGTCAGGCTTATTGTACCTCCCCTGCATCCCACTTCACTGCCCTATATTCTCCCCACCATTGTAACTTTTACTTGAGCCCAAAACCCAATAAATCCTCACTCCCAAACCAAAGAACCTGACTCCTACTTTCCACAGTTATTGTATAATTTTCTCTCACTGCATTGTGTGTGTCACTTGGTTTAAACATAATAACGTTCTTAACAAAATGTTAATATGTTCAGAAGAAGAACCAGTGTTTACCTGCTTCCTGGCTTTAATGCGCTTGTAGGCAAAGTCAGGGAAGGCAGAGCAGGGGATGAAGCGACCCACGCCGGAGACAACATGGAGGGTCCCGTCTTCCACAACAATCTTCCCCTGGCAGATCACCGCTTGTGGGGCTCCACGCAGCTCCATGCCCTCAAAGATATTGTACTCAGCAGCCTGCAGAACAGATAAACAGCTATTAGATACTTGAAACAAAAGGTAATACATGTATTAATCACATACTGAAGCAGTACTCATTATAACTTAGGAGAAATTATGCAAAACATGTATACAAAATAACTATATTTACGGTTATAGAGTGATGTAAAGTGATCAAAAACAGGTACATTGACACTAATACATATGATTTGTAAATGTGAACCATATTCGTAGTAAGACACATGTGCATACGCTGAAGAAGAAGAACAATCCAAAGGTCCCATTTATCTCATAAATCAAAGTTTTAACAGTCAACACACTGTCTATAATTAATGGGACGATAGATGCCTATCTTTCATATCTGAAGCAAAAGTTTGAACAAATAACTCCACTGAAAGTAAGAATTAAATTAGTCTATCATGGGGTTTAAGGATAATCTTTGATTAAATTAAATCAAATTTGTTCAATTTAATATCATTTTTTAAAAACTGTCCAAAATAAAACTCCTGTAAGCTTCTCCCTAGGGACTGATGAAGGGGCTGAGGAGATTTGGAAGACACAACAGGGCGAGTTATGAAAGGATCGAATAGGAGACAGGAAGTTGAAGCATCAACTTTATGTCTGCTCAACTCTCTTATTCCCTCATGCTCACTTTCTCCCATACTTTATCATTCATCACCTTGTTTCTTACACTGTCTGTTTGGCATGCACCAACAGCTGCCACCATCCAGCTGGTGCTTAATGCATTTATAGTACTTCTCACTCTCTTTCCATTACTCTCACTCTCTCTACCTCGTTCTCTCCTTTCTCTCATACCAGTTGTCTGTCTCCTTCATTCATTTATCCCCCTTTCTCTGTCTTTATCTCGCTCATCCATTCTTGTTTAACTTTTAGTATTTTGTTGAACCTTATAACTTTTCCTCCTAGTCTGATTTCCCTAGTGCAAGCTTTCTTTTCTCTACATGTTTGTGATCTGTAATGGTTCCCTCCCCTCATTCCATTGTTGCTTATTTCCTCTGCACACGGCCCTGTTTTCTGCTGCCGTCCAAATTCAGGCCAGAACAGGACATAACTAAGACCCACTGCATGCCAAACATGATGTCATTACTGAGTGTGTGTGTGTGTGTGTGTGTGTGTGTGTGTGTGTGTGTGTGTGTGTGTGTGTGTGTGTGTGTGTGTGTGTGTGTGTGTTTTGCTGCCTGCTTTATTCCTAATGTTTATCTATTTACTTTGTATTATAACACAAAAGGCTGGTAAACAGGGTCGCTCCTGTTTGGCCTTGCGTCACACTATCCATTAAGGTAGATTTATGCTGTAAGCTGCCGTGCTCTGCTCCCTGCTGTTTTATCTGGAAGGACGACGAGCAGGAAATGAGAGGGTGACATCATTATGTAAGAACCCAAGGATCCTCAGTGGATGTACTCCACATTTGGAGAAGGCGTATTATTAGTCTCTCTGTCTCTTTCCATTCCTCCATCTCGAGACAACTTTCTTTCTCTCATAATAAACAGCCACTGTTAGCTCTTTAGCACAGCATATAAAACATCTAAAAACTCCACTTCATTATTTCTAAATCCAATCCTGTATTTCTGCAAGCAGGATTAATGCTAGGCTGGTGAAGCCTTCATTTCCTGTGCGGACACTTCCTCTGCTGCCGGGTGGCACGCCTGGGATCCTCTGATGCCAGTGTGATAGTACAGTACAACCCTCATTATGTAAATGTGTTAAAAAAGAGAGTTAGAAAGAATGTGTATGAGGCCCTTGCAAATGACTCTCTGAGCGCGTACAAATATAAAATATGTAATGTAGCTTAACTTTTTTTAAAGAAAATGCACTACAGGAGGATTCATTGATTGTCACTATGAAGTACAATTTCAAAAGAAATCAGTGCTAGATTTGGTGTCACTTTTAAATTACTGCCAGGTTAATCAATGTTTCCAAATATTAGTTGATCCTCAAAATTGCAGGCGGGGGATGGAGTAGATGGTCGTCATGCTACACAGTTCTGAATCAGATTGCAGGAGATGTTTCCCATGACATCGAAAGCCTAACAACTAGAGCAGTTTTTAATCATGAGATGTGAAGCAATGTGTACACAGATTCCAAATCTATTGATTGTTAATGTTTCATAGTCCTGTGTAATGAATTACATTCTTTGAACCCACTGTGGTTTTCCAATCATGAAAATATTTGAGATGATTTTGAAGCGGAGAATGTAGTGGACTGTTATGGTCATTTTGGAAAACCTTTGCATTACTGAAATAATGTTATGGTATTTGGATAGTCCTGTACATTTGAATAACCCATATTACTTTACACTTTATTACATACTTCAGTCAAGGCTGAGGGTTAATATATGTAGTGTGGCTCAACTTGATATGGTTCTAGTCATGTGACGAGTACAGTATGAGTGTTGTTAGTAGTGAACATCCTCTGAGATTTGATTTCCGTTCAGAGGAACTAAGAGGTCTCTGGAAACTTTTCAAAAATGTTCTCTCTCTCTCTCTCTCTCTCTCTCCCTTATGCTCTTATTCACTCTATTTTTCTCTGTCACACACAAACACACACACACACACACACACACACACACACACACACACACACACACACACACACACACACACACACACACACACACACACACACACACATACACACACACACACACACACACACACACCCACACACACACACACACACATACACACACACACACACACACACACAGATGTACACAATTATCTTTTATCTTGTTTTCTGTGTATCTCATGTGTCGGTTTATCTCATGTGTTTGATTGTTTTGTTTCCACAATAAATCGAACACTTTAATCCATTTTTTCATTTATCCCTTGTTCCTTTTCTTTCTCTTTGATCACCCACGCATTTACTGTATATACAGCCAATCACATTGGCATTACTCAAGAAAAAGTCTTGCTGTACTTGTCTTGCTCTGAATTAATCCACTCTGGCCAGGTAAGACCGACTGAGCCGACTAAGACAAGCCTAAATGCTGGGTTTCTGTTAAAGTTATTTTCCCTGATATGTACATAATGAGCTGATATGAACCAAAACATGAAATAAAACATACAGAGTTGTGTGTCTTGGCAGTGATGGTGCGGATGGAGTCTGTGTCCCAGATGACCAGGTCAGCATCAGAGCCCACGGCGATCCGACCCTTACGAGGGTACAGGTTCAGGATCTTAGCTGCGTTGGTGCTGGTGACTGCCACAAACATGTTCTCGTCCATCTTACCTGTAGTCTGGGAGGAAAAAAGCATACGCAGGAAATAGTTAGCATTCTTCATAAATAGTTTTCTCTTGTTATCATATTCTTTAGTATCCATTAACCCCTGATGGAAATGGATGCATGTAACTCGGGCTGGAGGTCATTTTCTGTTCAACAATCTTTTGTTTTCCTTTATCCCATTGATAAAATGGAGAACGAATAACCTGACATCAGAAAATAGAGTATAATATTAAAGAAATAATTTATCTGAGGACTCTTGCTCTTCTCAGAAAGCTGGCATCCAAGCTTAGAATGATGAGGCAGATAGGATAATAGCTACATCAGTGTTGTACAAAAGAGAGAAAAATAAATGTTGGAGCTAGCTTTGACTTTAAGCGACTTCCCTAAGGAAAAAGATTCAGTGCAGCATTTCAAAACCCATCATCACTATACAGTACAGGAAACACAGCACTCCAGAGGCTGTCTAAAGCTACATTCTATGTGTCTGTACTGCTGATCCCGTGATAACAAGAGAGATGCTTCACGATGACATGCTTTGCCAGAAAGTAAATGACGTTATTTTCAACCTCTTGTAATGACACCCCTTCTTGAGTTGTATTTAACTGTTGCCCACTTTGACTCCCTCTACATTTTTTAAAATTACTAAAGAAATAAGCATGATCAATTGTAAAAGCCATAGTTATACAAATAGAACGCTGGTTAAAAATAATGGTACTCGAGTTATGTATCCAGAGGTGAAGGAAAGGACAGATGTGGAGATAGAAAAGGAAATGATAAAGACAACAAGGCGAAGAATCAAAGTGGGAAAGAGTTGGAAAGAGAGGAATGAAAAGTAAAAAGACATAAAAGAAGAGATAAAAGAAGCCAAAGAGAACACAGGAGTTTTGCTCTGGTTTAAGTCTTCATTTGCATTTTACATTGTTTGATATCTTTTTGTCTTTCACTCTCTTCTGTAGTCTATGAAAAAAGACTCACCACAGCTTTATCCCAGATGAGGCTCATCCTCTCCTCAACTCCGTTAACACCTTCTGGAATCTGAGTGAAGTCATCCTTGCCGATGGCCTTCTGGGCCACGCTGAAGGTACAGTGAGCACTGCCAGTCACGCTCAGGTCTCCACTGCGGGACAAAGAAACAAGTAAATATAGAGTTAGGATGATGGAATTACACCAGCACCACCCAATATGTGTACACAAGTATATTTGAGCAACAACGTTAATTTGCTTTAGCATAAACAGAACAAACAGAACAAGTGTGAAAATATTCCAATATGGCTCTAACCAAAAGGTTTTTCTTTGAGCACAAACTGTTACTCATGTTTTCAGATCATACGAGGCTCTAATTCAAATGGAGCAGCTGTGATACGCACCTGGACAGCATTGTGTTCAGATAGTCTGGAGTGGTGGGATCAGGGCTAAGAGGAGGTGATGTAACAAAAGAAGCCGCCTTGGCCCAGTTCTTGCTCCAGTAATGTGTCCCATCAGTCCCCAGGCTGGCTGTGATTGGCTCCCCAAACACAACATTTCCTGGAAAAGAAATAACGGTAAAATGTGTTCAAAGTATCAAATTCAAAGTGTGTCCAATTGGGTTTGCAGGAGATAAGCCATGCCTTTCTAAAAAGTCAAACATCATCGTTCAATATACAGATTTCCCTTTGTATAATTCTCTTGTGGTCAAGCTTGGTCTTCCATGAATGAGTGTCGGTTGGATTCCTGTCACTAACATCTTTGTTTTTCTGCATTGCCTTTTGCTCTCACGCCTTGCTGATGTCCTTTCTGGTTTAAATGTAAGGAAACATGCTTTGGAAAAGTTTCAAACAAAGGAGTCGAGCCCATAAAGGGTGTACATGTCATGACTTCAAGTCGTTTCTAAGGTCAGCCTGTTAAAACCTCATGTGGCCTTTCGCCAAAGACATCCAAACACACATACTTCTTGTCTTCCCTCTCACGCTTTCCTGTTCCATTCTCAAATATTGTATATTTCACAACGCTCAGAGCCAGGCAGCTTCTCGGTTCACCTCTGCTCTTTCCTGGGGCTGTGAGGAAAGGTCTGTGTGACAGCTCAACCACTAAAAAAGACTTGAATGACAAATCTGAAAATTCCACTGAAAATAGCATCTTTTTTCATGATGTCAAGCAGAGCCAAGCTCTGTGTACATCAGCAGCTTCAGGAAGGACAGTAAAATCATCTTATAAGGGCATAGGTAAGGGAAGAATTCCAAATGTCTCAGAAATCAGGCAGAAAGACAGAAACCAATGAGCAGACTGAATGTCCTTTTTTTAAAATTTATATTATTTTTAAGAGAAGCTTCTTTATGTTTTTTAATTGATTGGACTGCCAATATTTCACATCATTTCAGCTGTACAATACAAGAAATACATGATGTAAAACAATTCATGAGAAGGTATGGAAGGATGGATGGTTTTGTTTTATTTTAAGGGGAAACGTTCATTGAAGATTATTTGGAGATAGATGAACACTACTCTATTAGTGATTTACTGAAATACACAATGGAATAAAGCACTGCTATCACAAAATAACATGGCCAATACCCAAATATAAATCGGAAATGATGATCAGCATTAAGCAATATACACTGAACTAAGGGCTTCTCACATGTGCTCCTTCATTTTCCAATTTGTATTGCCTAATCTGCTGTTAGTGATGACGTCGTTCACATGCTATGAGTAAAGTAACTTTCTACAACACATGGATGTAAATATCATGCTAAATAAAACAAGAAAGTATAATTTTTAGATTATCACATTTGGATATAAACACCGGGTTTAGATATGTTTTGCAATGTGTGTTGACATTTAAAGTAGCTGTTTACCTCTTTTCCGGGCCTGTGAGATGATGTCAGCAGCACTTTTGCTCATGACGCGGGTAACGTAGAGAGGGCAGTTGGTTTGGCTGGCGATGGTGATGGCACGAAACACCGCCTCTGCCTCCAGCTACAGAAAGGACAGGATATGTGGTTTACAAAAAGAGTTCAAATATGTTAACCTCAGCAGACAATCTATTGTTGGAGTCAAAAATGAAAGTGGAAGCTTATAATGTTAACATCAAATTGGAGAGGCTAGGGATTTATTTACATTGAGTTAAAAGCAGTTTAAGTCTGTTTTATTAGGAAACAACTCCAAAGACAGTCTGAGTTGAGGTCGTAATGCATAATGCTTATTTACCCAATTGTTTTGGGGTAATGTCTTGTTAATATTAGATGTCTCAGATGTCCAATTATATTTTATATTCTTTGTGATTGAGCAAGAACATCCAACATAAAATGCTGAAGAAGCTGCCAGTAGAGGGCCAATGATTACAGATACAGATGTTGAGAGGGTTTCCTTAATGCCCCAAACTTGTGTTATTGTGTTCTAGTCCACAACCTCAACCTGGGTCCGATTAGCAATAAAATAAAACTAAACCGGACACCGAACACAGAGAAAACACTAATCAATCTTGGTCTCGGCTCACTTCCGAAGATTTTTGTTCCTAAGACTCCACTAAACTGCACGGAAGTATGAGACTGGTGGGACAACTTTTCCCCGCTGCACCACAGGGCGGAAAGTCCCAGTCTACTTAAAGGCAGACGAGCTGCTGAGTTAAGAACGTGGCTTTTATTTCACAGTTTTTTAAAGGAACATAAGCACCAAGAATTGGGAGAAACCAGATAATTTTCTCTCTAAACCACATGTGTGAAATTAAAACAATGTGTGTGAAGGCAAGTCCAAGAACGGTATCATGAACAATGTGAGTGTGATATCTAAAAAAAAAATGGTAAGGATAAGTATCAAAACTTGACTATTTCAATCATAAAAATCATTTATTTGTATTAGTGCAAAGATGTATACAGCGTGGGAATCGTACCTCTTCTGGCCTGCTCAACACGTGTCCCTCCGGTCCAGTGATTCCCATCTGCAGCATGCGGGCCTGCTCCTGTTGAAAAAACAAGCACAAAGGAGGCTGTTAGCTCATCGGTAATATTTTTTTTTATTGTTCAGTGGTTTCAGTGCTCGGGCTGATTTGTCTTGGTCACACTCCAAAATAATATGAAGTTTCTTCTATTCGTTGCCTGTGTGAAAGATATGAGTAAGAGTTTTATCATCTACATCAGGCCACACACAGAGTACTGTGGGAACCTGACTGTTGAGGGTCTTTATCTACCTTTAAAAAGCTGTCAGGTCCTCATGGGTGCTTCACGATGACATGCTTTGCCCAGCCCAGAAAGTAAATGACGTTATTTTCAACCTCTTATAATGACTCCCCTTCTTGAGTTGTATTTAACTGTTTACCCACTTTAACTCCCTCTACATTTTTTTGAATTTCTAAAGAAAGTAAGCATGACCAATTGTAAGAGCCATAGTTATAAAAATAGAACGCTGGTTAAAAATAATGGTACTAGAGTTATGTAAACTCATGGAGAAAGGGAAGCAAAAGTCAGTGATTTCTTAAAGCGTGCATCTGATGATCCTGAGAGGAACTGTACTTTCAGAAACGTTGTCAATGTTTTCCGCATGTATCCATGGTGATTGTAACTTGGTTACAACATGTCCTCTGTACCAGCACTAATATTATTTATCGCACATAGGTCTCAACAAGGCTTCTTTCTCTTAGATCTCCTCAGGTAAAATCAGGTCATGACATAATCTGGGTATTTAGAACATTTAGGTTTTTAAAGCTGATGTAAATCAGACTCCCACAAAATCCTAGTTTAAGACTGGATAAGAGATCTGGGATTTGGGATGGATCCGAGCCAACACACACAAATACACACCCAGTGACAGAATCCAGGCATGGTCTGGAGCTCTGACTTATAACCAACCCTCTCAATCCACCAACTATTACGGTTCATTCACTTTCATTTGTCCAAAGCAGAGCCCTGTGTAAACTACACCCACACATTACTGTCCTGCAGAAATCATATTCCCCCTCTCATCAGTGGCAGTGTGTTTAGTCTGTGTAGGTGGTGGAGATAATGCTCAGCCAGAAAGGTGAACTCAAGTGAACTTAACTTAAAAATAAATCTTACTTAACCAAAACAGATCACTGAGTTGGACATCAGTTTTGTAATTAAAGAGAGGGTTATAGTAAGGGAGAAATGGGAGGAGGAGCTGTATCTGTCTGTGTATTTATCTTTATGTTTACCTCAGCGATGATCTCGCCATTTTCAGCATGGACCTCAGCAATGCCTCCCCTCTCAGCCAAGAAGGAAAAGATATCATAAAGCTGGAGAAAAAACACAGAAAAAGTTCAAATGTACAGTGACATTATTCAAATCCTGCCTGGCACAATAATAAGACACTCCTTTTCTTTCTGGGGGTCACCCTTCAATCCACGATATAAAGTAAGCGCACAATTAACATGATGTCTACCATGACACGCTGTAATTACTGTGTTTGGTCTCTAGAAAAGATTAAACTCATGTGGGATGAGCTGCAGTTGCTGTAATGTTTCCCCACCACAGTTTTTAGTGAGCTGCATGACATCAGTTTTTCAAGCTGGACTGTTTCAGTTACCTAATGCGCGTCACTAAACGATCAAATTAGCTATGGCTGCATGAGAAACACGAAGAGTCTTCCCTCACACCGTCTGGACTTTGTTTTTCGACATTTTCTAGCTAGGTTAAAGTATGAACATACAGTATTCAAACTCACAAGCGTCACAGGCTACGAGTTACATAAGGATAGTGTGTTTGAAGGGAGAAAAATGATTCATGTTGTTCTTTAACTTTGCACTAAGCTGGACATATTGTGTGTATTATGGAGGACACAAACTAAAGGTCATTATTTACGCACTTTTTAGACACTGTGTTACTGCTTTGCTACAAGCTATTGCTATGTTTTCATGCTTCCTGACTGCAGTTTTTCCTTCTCAATTGCTCTTATTTGATTACTTAAAAAGGATAAGGGGGAAACCAAGATAATGTCAACCCATGTTTTGGATTTCTGGTGCAGCCTCACATGCTAAAATGAACATAAACACTTAACTGAAGATGTTAAAGTAAAGGATTTCATAGGTCTGTCCTAAAAAATACTTATATGAACGGTTTATCTACTTTTAAAGAGATTTTGGACACTGTAATCATTTCCCTGTTCCATGAAGAGATCCATTAATAACTAGAACAAACTCTTTGTTCCACGTTTTCCACGTTTAATATTAGGGCTTCAGCTCCCTTACATAGCTAAATTAAGAGGACATCTTCCTAAATTAGTCAGCTGTGTGTCTCTACTGACTGTTTCCTTGCTGAGATGCAAGTGAGAGTTTTATTGAAACCAAAAAGGAATTTTGTTGTACAAGTACAACTAAATCTGAGTGTAGAAGCCTTTAATTGTTGTATGTTGTGCTTTTATTCACAAAAGAAGACCTTTGGATTTTCTGCCCATCTTTAATATTTATCGTAAATAAAATATACATCAAGTGGCCTATTTTACCTCACTGTTGCTCATCTGGTAGTAGTCCTTGTAAGCCATGTAGACCTGGAAAGAGTTCACACCTGTACCAAAGAAATCAACACATAGAAACAAACATGAGAAACCTGAATAGTTGAAAGGTGGATATAAAGCTGATACGCAGATGTTAAGGTACACCATCACACCCTACCCTTCTCCTTGATGAGGCTTTCCACTTCCTGCTTCACGCTGTCGTTCCAGTGGGTGATGTCTACGTGGAGGGAGTAGTCACAGCAGGACTTCTCATCAGCCCACTGCCTCCACTGGTCATAGGCCTCCATCAGGCTGCAGCCGGGATCTGGGATCACGTGGTCCACTGGAGGAGGGGGGTGGGGGGGGGGGGGAGTGATGGAAGTGGAGAGGAGAGAAGCAGGTGAAATTGAATTCATGATAAACACGTGAGTGGGGTGGGGAGAGTCATTTGTGACAGGGTGGTGTCAGGATTTGTCTTTGCTTGTGTTTCTACTTTATTCCTGGATTGTTTATCTTACATAATCAGCTGTGTTTTCCTGCAGCGCTCAGCCATTGGGGTCGACCTTGTCAGATGCCACATTACATTTTCATCATCTTTGTCTGGGTGCTGGTGTCCTTGACAAATTTGGGGTAGCTCCAACTGTGGATACTTTTAGACTTTTGTTTTTGTTATGTCACCATGGTCATTTTTTTGTTAGATTAGAATTTGGCACACAAGTTAAGTAGATTTTTTCCAACGGGACCACCCACTCTTTTGGTTACTGAAACATATGGGAGTTCTTGTGTTACAGTTTTGGTCTATTGGCAGTAGGATTAAGTGGACATTTAAAAACTAATAATCCTCCAAGAACAAACCTACCGCCTGAAACCTTTATTACAATAGTTTAATAGATATAGAACTTAAATTGATAAATTAATAGATATAGAACTTAAATTGATTAAAACTCTTATCTGTCACAGATTCAAAGACAATTCTTCACATAAGATCAAAATGATTGATAAGAAATATGCTCAAGCACATAAGATTACAATAACAACACATAAAGTACAAGAAAACAGTTTATAATGTGTGAACATTTCCATAATTTACTGTGTATATTAAAAATACAGTGAATACAGGTTTTATTCTATAAATGCCAGTGTTGTTTATTTTTATAAAATCTTTTGTCGGTTTTAAATTAAATCATTCATTTAGGTTTATCCCCATGGAGCACAACAGTATCACTGTGCACAAAATCCCTCTTAATTTGACTCATAATAAAATAAAACGGCCCGCTGGCTCACCAGCTGACTGTCATCTTTATCTTATTAAAGCTGAGCCAATCTGCTTATCTGGTCTTTGCATGTTAATAGGGTAAAGCTAGAAACGGCAGTTTAAAAAAAACACTGGCGTTAACTGTGCGAACCGTATGAACTACTTTTTTGTTCACCGTCACACAAACACAACATAATTTGATAGTGACGACAGACATAAGTATACAATACACACAGGCGGATATAAAACGCAGTCTTCACTTTCTCTATCGCTCATCACCCCCTGGAAAATAATCCCTAAATGAATGGAGCCCCTGAAAAGGGCTTACTACAGTAGCACGTCTGTTAGTGAATGTGTCCGTTTAAACACAGCGACTTACTGCCAGACAAGCAGCAGAGCAGCAGCCGGCTCAAAATAAGTTGATAGTATGAATCAGACTGTGGATGTTAGCCGTGATAGCGTCTGGACTGTTAGCTACATGAAACATACATACACCCCCATGCTGTACAAAGACAAGAAGCATGCAGACACTGGTGCTGTATTTCCCTGGGAGCAGTGTTTCAATCTAGCCGCCCCCCCTCTCCTGATCCTACCCCCTTACACTCAGTCTTTTGTGTGGTCCTCTTTTGAAAAGCTGCCCAAAAGCGGACCAAAATCGCTTCCCCTCCCTTCCTTTGTTCTGGTCACAGCCCTCCTTCTCTTTTTTTTCCTCTTTTTAGCTCCAGTCTCTATCTAACCTTTAACTTCATGTGGGCACTACAGTTTCCTACAGCTCTTACCGATCATGGTGGTGCCACCGGCAAGAGCAGCCTTGGATCCCTGAGCAAAGTCATCCACGGTTGTGGTTCCACGGTACGGCATCTGGAAGTGGGTGTGGATGTCAATGCCACCGGGGATCACCATCTTTCCGTTGGCCTCGACGGTCTTCACCCCACCAGGCACGATCAGGTTGTCGCCGATCTGCCTGTGGAACAAAAAGGATGGTGTCACAATTATTGGATGATAGGATGTAACATCCACAAAAAAAAGTTGAAAGGTCACCTACTGTATTATGCAAAATCCACTTTTCATGTCATTTTAATGCGTTAAGAGATTCTGAACGTTTCAGGAAAAAGGTTTCGCTCTCTTTTTCTCCTGATCCATTTATGTAAAAACCTGTCTAAAAATGAGCTGATCAGATTTTGGCCACTTTATGATTTCATAACGATTTTTTGGCTTGTGTAACCATTAGCCAATCAGCAACCAAGGTAATACCCGCCCACCTTATCACCTGAATCTCCTCCTAGAGCACCATGGTGTTCTTTTTAGCCAAATACCTCACAGAGGGGCGTGGGGAGGGGCTCCTTATTTTCATCTAAATTAACAGAATCAGCACTTTTGAAACAGGGATGCTACAATGCATGATATGTTTGGTATTTTGAGCCAAACACTTCAGAGACATGTTCTGTATATAACTGAGAACTATAATATATTGATGAAAAATAGTATAATAGGGGACCTTTAAAATATATGTTTTGTCTGGTCCTATCACTGTTGGTGCTATGCAAAGAGAATGAATTTAATCTGAATCTGGGATGTCACAAAATGACTTTCAAAATGTGTTAAGTATGACTGACCCCAAACATCGGCCATGCTTGACACAGCACATTGTCCCATCAACATTTCACCCCTGCTAAACAAAATCCTGTTGTTCAGATTTCATAGAGGGGACGTGCTAGACGGACAGAGAGGCGGGAACAAGCCAAAGCCTCTGTGAGTTTGCCAACAGCCCAATGGTCTAGCAGGCATCTGGGTGATTATTATGCAACACCAGGCCCTCCATGGGTGTCTCTCCCTGAGCTGCCTCACTAAGGGGAAGCAGGGGACAAAAGCCCTATAACAGGATAATCAAGTGAGAAAAGAACTGGGGGGAATGAGAGTGAGGGAGACACAGAGAGGAATTCGCCCACACTACGCTCGCCCTTTCTGGTGGGACGAAGACAGGCTCATATTAGCACATGAAATTGTGGACTAGACTGGCTGTTGTCACCATGTCTTTGACCCAATGGAAAAAGGACTGCAGGACATAGAGTGCATGATCAAGCAGCTTGTGCTCATGCATTTATTCATTAAAGTCTCCAGATCACGGATTCTGCGGGGCGAGTTACTAGACTGCTACATTTAGGTTGGGTTTTTTTTATGAATACTTTCTGTGGTTAATTTACTGACAAATTAAAATAAACTGTGATAGTAAAGATTTTGGAAAGCTGTTTACTTAAACTCCTATTGATGTCGCAAATCTCCTCAAATGTTTTGATTGATTTGGGAAAACTCAAACTGGACAATAAGGATTTTGTGTACATTAAAACATTTTCAACCACAATCTGCATTCTCACAGCTAAATGACGGAAGTAACAATTACATTCCAAATAAGTTGAATGAAAGATAGAAAACAGATCAAGAACCTCATAGTGAGTGGGGGGATGGAATAAAATGGGAATGAATAAAGGCAGAGTGGAAAGGAGGACTTACTTAATGACGCCATCTTCCATGTAGATATCAGCATGGAAGGACTGGTCATCATTCACGATCCTCCCGCCTTTGACCAGAAGCCTCTCGCTCTGTAGAGGAAAGATTGGGGAGGGACAAGAAGAAACACAAATATTTTAAATCAATGAGATAGACTGAGTTTGTCTGAGACACTTTCAAGTGAGCGATTCAAATTAGAGGACAGTCTACTAAACCAGATCATTTCTGTTGATAATTCAGAGCTTTTCCATTTCTCTGTTGCTAGATTATGTCCTTTTTGCCAGCTTGAAGAGATGAACCCTGTCTAACTCATTCATATCTAGGAAGAGACATGTTTCTCAGTCTTGTCCCATGTAAACACACCATGTACACTTGAGCTATGAACCCTGAGGGACGGTCTTCCTGTCCGGCTCCCACTGGTCTTGTGCAGTAACGTGATTTGATGCCCCCCTGCAAGTCACCCGTATTTGCTTCGACATTCTCCTACATTGGTGTTTAGAGAGTCTATCAAATAAAAGCATTGCCCCATCAAGCTCTGTTCCACAACAGACAATGTGTAGTATGTCTATAACCAATGCAGTGACTTATAGTTGTTCTCAGGGGTGTAAATCATTAGTTTTATTCCAATAAAAAATAATATATCGATTATTTGAACAACTATACAATATTGACTGAATCTGGGAATCTTCAAAAAATCAGCAACTACTTTTCAGCAACGCACATTTCTCATTTAATGATCGAATTATGAGCATTACATCTAATTTGAGCTGAAGGTATTCATAAAGATAGACCGTGCAGCTTCAACTTGAACCTACATTCTGCAGTAAAATCACCTGGGTCCTTCATGGTGACATTTGGCAGGATGACATTTTGTTGTTGGAAGGAAACTGAAGCTGCTTTTAAGGACTGATCATGGATTAACATCTTAACCAAGTATATCCAGATTTAGTTATGCAACAACTGTGCCAGGGATGTCATTTTCTATATCCGATCCTTTTATCCAAATGCAATCGCCAAAATTCATTATTTTATGAAGCAGGATATTTTATAATCTGCATTAGAAAACAACAATCTCTATCACTGAGTGTGTTTGCAGCGCTAAAATGAAACTACAAAGCGTTGTCACATCTGATCGGCTCTTCAACTTAACATTTCGTAATGTGGTGTGATATGGGCGTAGTCATGACGCCACACAGTCAGACATCGAATCTGCTGCTGCTGCACCAAGGGCTGACTCTAGCAGGGCGTTGTCATGACGACGTGTTGACTGCAGGAAGACAGACTAAAAAGGAGGGGAGGCTGGGCGGCCGGTATTACTGGCTGGTTGGACAGCTACCTCAGGCTGTTGAACGATGAGGAGGGATGCAGAGATAGAGGGTTGGTTCAACGTGAAGATCAAATAATAATTCAGAGGACAAAAGTGTCTAGAGATTAAACCATATGTCTATTCATCGATTCAGTGATCGACTCAAGCTGATTTCCTTTGGGTAATAGGATAGGCTTAGGCCAAAAAAAGATACTTGAAGACGTCACCTAAAGCTTTTGATCTTTTGTTTTTTTCTGTCTTTTACAGTTCATCTCCTAAACCAAACAGTTAACTGTAGAAAATCTCTGTCACGCCATTTTGAGTGAAACGCTTTTTGGTTTACAGTCAAATCTTTCTTTAGAGCCCAATATGAAGAATATCTATGATCTGCACAAGAAGACAATTCATTCAAGGCAAAATTAAACTTGCCTCATTGTGGAGAAACAAACGTCTGTCTAAAATGCAAGTCCACCTTTATGGAATAACTCGTTTTTTAAAACAATAATAATATTGTTATTCACTGACAATAGCCTCTGTGATACATTTACAGACTATGAGACAGCAGAGCTCAGGTCGCACCCTGCTAAGAGGGACACACTTCCATATTTTCCCAACAGCACATGTGTGCAGTGATTTACAGCCTGGCTGTGCACCCGGTGTTTCATCACTATAACAAACTGCAGCCACTCCCTCAAACAACAGAAACTGGAAGAAAAAGCACAATATGATTCTGTATGTAATGATTCAAACCCAATATCTGCTGAGCTCATAATCATACACCATGTGTGTGTGTATTCTGGTGTCTCTGTGTTAGTGTGTGTGTGATGGAGATGGTGATGGAGTAGTATGAAACAGAGCCCAGCTTTCCCTGGAAACCACACCCTGAAGCAACACATTACAACACACAGTCATCAGTGGCTGGAGCACAGCAGAGATCATACTGCAGAGCCCTGAAACTGTCACCTATTACAGAATCTCAGAGATTATTTCTTTATAATCCAGTTTTTTAAATTTGAATATGGAGTGCATTCGCCTGATTTCATTACTCCTCTTTTCGGGAAACACTTATAGATGTTGAAGTCTGACTGAATAAAATAAACCCTTTGGATACAAAAATAAGTCAGTATTTAAAATGATAAGTGCCAGAGTCGCCAATACTTGGAAATGAATTATTAATTAGTTAAGTTAGAAATGACCTAAGTAAAAAATACCTAACGTCCACTGTTCCCAGTTTCAAAGATTTGTTGAATTGTTGCTTTTCTCTGTGTTATTTAATAATTGTAAGTTGTAAATTGGATTGCTGGCATCAGACATGTAAAGATGTGTTTCTGATTTACAGTACTGCAGCAAGGGGGTGTGCCCTCATGCATGGGTGCCTAACTCAAGTGCCTCTGCATTTTCACTCCCTCACACTCACACTCACACACACACACACACACACACACACACACACACACACACACACACACACACACACACACACACACACACACACACACACACACACACACACATTTTTGCCTACTCTCCCCGCTAGCCCATGACAGCATGCAAGAGGAGACAATCATTTGACAATCAATAGCTTTCCATTTCCATTCCATCCCAGCATCTGTCACTCTGCTGATTTCAGTTTTTTTCAATTAGAGCATCCGACAGTGACATGCATAATGAAATGTTATGACTGTGATACCGGACGTGAGTTTTGCCAAAACTAGATGTCGAGACATTTCAAAAACACTTAACTTAAATTGAAGTGTTAGTAGTATTTGTCAAGGCTGTATGCGGCACCAAACTGTCAAGCTTTTCAAAGACACATAATCTAAGAGGAGTTTTTTTCATTATCCCTACTTTATCTCACTTCATAAATATATCACTATATACAGACTGAATTTCAATTGTGGCTTTTCCATGAATCTATGACAAAAAGGTTGCCAAGTGTCTGAGTGTTAATGGGATTTGACCACAAACAGCAATATGTTACACTTCCAACATTTAATAGATAATATAACAAGTGATAGTATGCTTTTCCCCAATTTGCCATGGTTTGATTATCAATATGTGCCAAGAGACTGTTTATTGTTTCATAATGTATCCAGGATTGTGTAATATTTTCCGAAAAAATGATAGCTCAGCATTTCAGCCTTATTTCGACAATAAATAAAATAAAATCAGGGATATGACACATAGTAAAATGGGTCTTCCTGTGCATGTGTTGGAAATCATACCACCAGGAAACCCTCTCAACTTGGGTTTTGGAAGTTAAATCCAGGGTGATATCATGTGGTTTTTGGAGTTACCTCAACAGTTTCAGCCTTAATTTTGGCAATGAAAATGTAATGGCAAAAATGATATTCTACTTTGTTTTGTAATGTTGCATCCTTGCGTGTATACAGGATGTGGCAAATACATGATCTGACCATAGTCTCTAGCCATTTAACCCTAATGGATATTGATTTCAGTTAATTGTTGTGCACTCTTTCTCCTTCATCCTACTTGGACATTGATTTCAACCAGTTGAGCTCCTACATTAACATCAGGAAGATGGTTGTGTATTGCCAAATAGCATATCAAGGTCAAATGAAGAGCTGACATATTTTTTCTTTCTAAAAAAACTTCAATTTAATAGTTTGTACACTGTGTAGTATTCTACAACACAAAGATTGCTCTAAGCTAACGGGATAGAATATTCCCACAAGATGTTGATCCTGATTTGCTCTGACCTACCATGGTCAATGACAATGTCCTCGTATGTCAATCATGTCGCTGTAACATCGCCCAGTTTTTGGAAGGGAAAAATAACCTCCCATGATGAGAAGCACAATGAGGTCATTGTAGTTTGTGCTGTGTTTCTTTGCCAAAAACAGCCAATATATTGAATGTACAGGCATTAGCAGTAGGTATGTAGCTAGTCGGCTATCTAACAACAGATGTGTTGTTGAGTGTCTGTGTGGCAGTAGACTAAGGACTCACTAGGAACTTTGAGTCTTTTACTTTCCTTCAGTCTCTCTAATTTCTCTTCAAACGTCTGTGTTGTCGCTGTGTGTTGCTGTTTTGCTCTGTGTATGTACAAACAAACATCCACCTGGGACAAACTCTAAATGTGCGCTATGAAGCCGAGTTATAAAGTGAAACATTTAGTTTGCACCTTCCAATTGAATTATAATGCAATTGTGCCTTTGTTCCACCTGAATGGTGGTAACATGGAAAATAAATGTAAAACAGTAACTTTACACAGAGACTGTTATGGCTCTATCCATCCCAATTGTTTCTTACTTATCTTCCTTTCCATGGGTGTGCGTGGGTGACAATTCGGACAGTCGGAGGATTAGCTTTAACACACGTCACGCAGTCATCCCAACTGAGGTTAATCACAAATGCTTATAAAAGCTAGCATGTGACGTTAATATTTAATGACACTTTAAATCTAAGTGGTTTAGTAAAGTGTGTGCTGCCTGCTTTGCCCCTCTGATGCATTTTCAAATGTTAACTTATTGGAAAAAAGTATTTTCACTTTCTGCTTCTGCACTATCCCTCTACTGCTGTCTTATAAATGTCTCACAACAAGGGAGAATACGGGACTGGTGGAAGAAAAAATCATGTCTTTCAACTCTTAGGGAGAACAAAGATCCACAAATAAAACAACTCTCGCTGCACAGGAAGCTGTCATTTTCTGCTACAAAAGCCAATAATCTAAAATAGAAGACAGGATGTTATTCTTGTACGACTACTGAATGCTGACAACTTTTTTCCACTCCAACCAGACTGGAGAGAGAAGCTCATAAACTAGGATGCAAATTATAAGTAGCCACTCCTCAGTGCTTAATAAGCAGTCCTGTAAAAGTGTGTGTCTACGAAACAGGGCCTTAGAGGACATTAGAGGAGACCTCCATGAGCTCTGACCGAGACCCTTGTGTGGGTGGGGAGAGCCGTTGGGGAGGCAGGCGGGGGACCAGTGGAAGAGGGAAGTCATCCTGAATGTGCACCAGTTGCTTTGCTTCAGGCCTGTTGCCTAGCGAGCAAAAATATTTACTCTTTACCCAAAACTGCACAAGGTTTTTTTTCACATTCTGGAAAAGTGAAAACAATGAGGCTTCTTATCAATCTAAATTACTCTTTGGAGGCCAGCCAGCCGGAGTCATATAAAAGTCCTGCTTGTCTGGAATGTTGTTCTTGTGATAGGGCTGGAGTATAGTGTAACCATGTTACCAAGGCAACATGAAAACGAAAACTCCATATGGATCTGATTGAGCCAGCCAGGTTGAATTATAAACTCCCGGAGAAGTGTGTGAGTGTGACTGAAATGTGTGTCAGATCACATCCCCACACAACCAAACAAACAGAGGTTGTATTTTCCTGCCATCGCAACTGTATGTTGGTCGCCATGGTGAGTCGCACGGCAACGCCTGGGCAGCCACGGGGTATTTTGTTTGCACTCGAAACCCACTTTGCTGCACCGCGCGACGTGGTGATGCCACACTGTGGTGTGGTGGGGCTCTGTTTTGTGGTGATTCAACAGGGGGAACCGGCTTCATTTCCCGTGCAGAGCCGCCGTCTGCCGGCACTGTTTCATGCCCGCAGATGCTCTTTCCAGCTGGAGGGATTACTGATGACATGTACTGGCCTGGAACAACACCGAGGCTGCTGTGAGTGGGTATGAGAGAAAGGAGGAACCGCGCCTAGAAATCTGACAGAGCCACTGGCAGAGAGCAGATGTAAGGAAACAGCTGGAATAGAACGGGCAGGCATGGAAATACAGAAGGAAGGTCTGGGGAGCGGGGTTATGAGCAGATATTAGGTTGTTGGTGCAGTGTAAATGGTTTATAACACCACCACTGTTTTACTTACTGGGGTGTATTGCAATAAATACTGGTATCTTGTTGAATTTAACATGAATAAAGAAATACCACAGATGATTTCCAGTGATGGAGCAAGCAGCATTCTCTCTATTCTGGTTTTGCTTCTCTATATAGTGGTTTTCACTGTTAGTGGCAGAGACTGCATTCCTGTGCAGGATTCAAATTGCGTTTTGACGCACAAGGGATTTACAGAGAGGATTAATGCACATACTGAATGTGATGTAGAAGACAACAGTTGGTGATGTTGTAATTTAAGTAATGTTTATGACATTGCTTTCTTTATTACTGAACCAACGTTCCTAATCCTTTCAGTTCGTTGGGCACACTATAAACCCATGATATAGTTATTATGTTGTATTTTTTAGTAACTCAAGGTGGATGATCAGTCCTCCAAATGTGATGATAAGAGAGCAATCTGCTATTTGTATGTCTATTTAAACACACTTGCCATGACCATCAGTAACCACAAGTATCATAAACTCAACAAGGAATTATGTCAAGGATTATAACTCGTAGGAAAAATACAGGATACAATGATATGATGGGAAAATACTGATTTAGTTGGTAAAGCCAAAATAAAATGGCCTCTGTCATCAGATCATGTTTGAAAGCCAATGAAATAGTTCCCTCTGAACTGAGCAGTCAATGTTAAGCCACTTTATTGCTGCTTATCAATGAGACTTTGCACTTCGGTAACAGCTAAAATGCAGTCTAATACCTATGTTGGTTATAAAGGAATGAAGTTAATCTTACAACAATCTCCCCACTGATATCTTTTTTTTATTTTAATCTGTATTTAAGTACAGGGACACCCAAACAGTGTTTTTGTTCTGGTTTTTGCCACAGTACAGAGGTATATATCAAAATATCTATGGCGAGTTCACATATATTTTCGTGGTGAGCCTATTTCTTTCTGCTGCAGCATCCCTCACTCTGTGAATATGGGAGTTTTGGCCTAAATTGCATGCCATTTGCATGTAACCATCCTTAGATTCTACCATAAAGGAAGGCTTGAGAAAAAAGGCAACCTCTGTAGGGGGTTGTTAAAATGTCCATCCCTAATGACTGTGTAAAACCTGCCATGGAAAAATCTGGCCCACTTTAGCATATTATAGGGACATGGCCTACTTTAAGACTAATAATATACAGGTACTGTTCTCAGAATATAGATGCACGACCTCTACAGGCTCAAGCTACCCAAGTATTACCAAAAACACCCCCTTTGGTGTAATATCAGCTTTGGAGGCGAGACAAAGGCTGTCTGCACATCCAGGCAACACACCCCTGACTGCAGCCTGTGCTGCAACAATGGAACTGGAAGGCATGCATGACACACACACACACACACACACACAGAGAGAGAGAGAGAGAGAGAGAGAGAGAGAGAGAGAGAGAGAGAGAGAGAGAGAGAGAGAGAGAGAGAGAGAGAGAGAGAGAGAGAGAGAGAGAGAGAGAGAGAGAGAGAGAGAGGAGAGATAGAGAGGAGAGAGGGAGAGGTTTCTCCGCAGTTGTAACACACACCAGCTCCCGGCTGGCTGTGTTACACCAACCTGCCCCAGATTCAACCTCCACCCCCGATGCTCTGCCTCCAGTTTGAATATCCCTTCTTCCCATGATGCAGAAATACAAGCGCCCCATCACAAGGCCAGCTCATTGCAATTGGGCGTGTATTTTTTTCTCCTCTCACTCTCCTCTGCACCAGCGTGCAATATGAACAGTAGGCCTTGTCTGTAGGTGGAACATGTTTAGTTATTTTCATTAAAATAAATAGGACACTTTGTGGAAACAGTTATCTGAAGCCCAAGTAATTTCGCACAACCCTTTTGTCTGTCTTTGTTTGCCAGCTCATAGCTACAGGAGAGTATAATAAGGCTAATGAAGTCTATTATAAGAATACTTCAGTACATCACTAAAAACATAAACCATCCGAATGGCAGAGAAGCTGAAAATGATAGTAGGCTACCATTACTGATCAATTGTCTCCCATGCATGTGAGGCCCTAAACAATCTCCTTAAATGTCACAGGGCTGAACACATTTTTGTCAAAAAGGCTAAAGCAGGATTAATACATAATGATCATCTTTATATCAACCTTGTCTTTTTTCTGTGAAAATGTAATTGGGATGTAGGTGGGATATAATTAAATTAATTCCACAATAATGCAATACGCACATTAATAACATGCTACCCAACTGCATAATTAACAGCTATGCACAGAAGTCCCTGCGGAAACACTACAAGGGTTTTTATGGGCGAGCCGGCTCGGCCCCACGCATGGATCCTCTCAACAAAGAAGATGCAGGACACCTTTAAGGAAACGCCTCATCTCTCCGCCTGCCTGTCACTATGGCAGCCACTCGTGCCATTTCACGGTGCGTATTTTTTCCTGCGGCTTCATGCGGTCAAGTCTGACAATACAAATTAAAATGACAAGACCCGAGACGTGCTGGTTGCTGTATTTATGTTTATGATACATCGCTGTGAAACGGCAGCGCGAGACACTGAAACGCAGTGATTTGCAGAAGATGGGTTTAAAGTTTGCCATTCAATTAAGCATAAATAAGCGGTTTTACTCACTGTGATCTTTGGGATGTTCTTTTTTCCTTGGTAAGACATGTTTCGTCCGATTCCACCTTCAAAATCAAGCTTTGAAAAACGGTATTCCCCCTCTTCGGATGCTGCAGGGAATGGTCGCCCCTGTGTTAGTGCGATGTAAAGTGCCTCGCAGAGTGCTATAGGAGCGTCTGTTCTTCAGTCACCGGCCCCTCCCTCAAATGATCAATTGGAGAGAAGCTGTGTCACAATCTTTCCACTGGAGGACGCAGTGGAGCAGCTGCTCAACAGTCTGCATCCAGTTGTCTGCATTACTGGGCTGTCACACATTTTTCTTGCACATATATGTGACATCATCTGCAATTTTGTATCTGAACTAAGGTTTACATGAACCAGTTTGTGCTCTATTCTTTATAAGTTCATCAGTGTGAAAGCCCTTAAGGAGTTAATTAATCAAAATAGAATCAATAAAGATTTGTTAGAAGAGAATTTGCACTATGTTCATAGGAAGTACCACAAGCAGGACTCTCTAAACTCTGCAGTAAATCACCATCATCATTCTAGTTATTGAGTAGATCGAATTATTTATAAAATACTGAATGAATAGGGCTGTGTATAATAAGACGGACAATAAATGACTAAATTTTGAAATTGTAAAATGTTTGCAATAATTCAATTGTATAATACATTCATTTTACAAATGATTACCTACAGATTTAGTTTTTCTGAACATAAAGGAGGGGCAGAAATGGTGTAGCAGCTGTCACAGAGCCTGCCCACCGCATTACACACCCCACATGTCTACTCACCACACACACTGCATGTCCCCACCCAGCCATGTGTCTCTATTGTTTGGACCTAAAGTGGACCCCCCCTTCACTCCGGTCATTTGCCCCACCACTCCTTCTCTCAGCACTAATGCACACATAATTAGGTTCAAGACACGCACGTGACTCAGGGCGTGCCTGTCTGTGTGTGTGTGTGTGTGTGTGTGTGTGTGTGTGTGTGTGTGTGTGTGTGTGTGTGTGTGTGTGTGTGTGTGTGTGTGTGTGTGTGTGTGTGTGTGTGTGTGTGTGTGTGTGTGTGTGTGTGTGTGTGTGTGTGTGTGTGTGTGTGTGTGTGTGTGTGTGTGTGTGTGTGTGTGTGTGTGGTGTGTATGTTAGTCTTGTGTACTACTACCATCACTTAAATATGCTAATTAATTTCATACATTTCAAGGTTTTTAAGCAAAATATAAACAACATAAGTTTAGCAAGTATATTTGATTTATGTGTAAGCTAATGATTTATTTTGTACATTTTTAAGTAAAAACCAACCGTATTTATCAGATGCATATATTTCAGAAATCATTACCAGTTACAAACATTCAACAAACACTAAATACATTTGTGTTACTTTCAGGATGCAGAGTATTTGACCTTATAGTTTAACATTATGATATACAGTATATTCAATATAGGGCTAAGGCCTAAAATCAAAACAGAAACGTATAATAATTTGTCCGTCGTTTGATCAAATATGTACTTGTGGCAATGTGCATAATCAACTACAAATGCTAGGAGGATATTCAATATTATTTTTCAATAAGACTTAATAACCCGTGTTTTCCTCCTGCATTTGGCTGCAAGATGACAACTGCATACTGACATGTCCTTTTACGGCGGAGAGTTAGCAAGGCATTACCTCAGCATTCACAGGACTTTGAGAATGCATTAACAACACACTTCAAGATTGCAGACCTGCTACCGCTGCAGCCCACATTAAGCAGCTGACACAGATAGACAGACAGGGCGCAGACAGATCAACGATGCAGAAAACACTGTCAGGTCATCATAACTGCGCCAGCACACTCAGCACCCTGGTGTCCCCAGAGGAAAAGGTACTCATTCCCTTAAATAACCAGCGATCACATTGAATTACATCATTAACTAATCACATACAGTAAGCATGAACAGCGAGCAATAGGATGTTTTTGAAGTTTTATGCAATTACATTCTCTGCTCTGGTTGAATTGAAAGAGGCAACATACATGGGTAAGCATTAAAGTGTTCCTTCTGCAATAAAGTCAAGCATTTCCAGAAAAAATTAATGTTGGGGGACTCAACACTGAAGCATAGATATCCTTTTCCCTGTAGCCTACATATCCCATAATGCAGCTCAACAACCACTCCTTGTTTTACTGGTTAAACGCAGGTTTTTCCAATATTTCACGATAGTATAATCGTTTTTTCTGCTCCTCCCAGTCTGACCGCCACTCCGCAGGATAACAAAGGAGGGGGGGCGTGGGGGCATCCGGACATCTGGCTACCCACTCCCCATTCTTCACACCATTAGAGAGGCTGATTGCACTAATTACCTTACCGGACAGGAAACCAATTTTTATGATATAACAAAGTCAATAAATATTCCCATATGAACCCTAACAATTAACAGGCTATAAAAAAAACTGCAGCCTTATGATGTAAAATCATTTTGAATTCATTCAAATCGTCTTGAAACTTGGAACACTAGAGGGTCAGACATCTGTCAGCTTTTGATTAGTTTGCATAAACTGTTTGAGGTTAGCCATGACGAACATCCAGACAGTCAGAAGAGTAAGCATGTCCTGACTCTGTTGTCAGTCTGATGTTCTCAAACACTTTCAATACAAAGCAAAAAAAAAACTGTCTGTTGATTATGCTGAATCATCTGTCCCTCAGAAGTCAGCAGTCACAGTTGTACAGTTCACTGTCAGGCCACATGAGGGGGGTAATTTGTTCCATGCCATTTTGAAGATGTCTATAGTACAGTACATACTTAAAAAATATATTTTAAACAATTTAGATCATGATAGACTGTGCCAGTTAAGGCTTATTTTGCACAAATTAACAACTATTTTCATACAGTCTCCTAATAAATCTTGTCGACAGCAGAAACAGCAGCAGACATTTTTGTTCTAATATTAAACTTGGATGAAGCAAAAGCTTGTAGAAACACAAAGTGGGGTTTGCAATATAGGGTGTTATAGTTATAGTATAAAGTTATAATTATGGTATATATATTTGATATAATGTTTCACCTTTTTGTAGGTTTTCAGAAATGATAGATTCAGCTGCCTTTAAATCAATACAATCTGTATTACGTCAGATACTTAAAATATATTTAACTCTTTCCTGTTATTTATAAAAAATATATCCATTCATGTGTTAAAATGAGTACAGGATGAATGTGTGGCCAGCCCAATGACTAACTTGTAATTATCCTCACTTTGTCTAATGTCGTCTTTGCTCTCTGAGCCAAAACTGTGAGTGTGTTTGTGTGTGTCAGAGCCAGAGGGAGAGAAAGAGAGACATGAATCATCATCTTTCTGTGCCCAGAAAGTGATCTCACTCTGGCATTAGAAGAAAAAACGTTCCTGCTCAACACAAATATCATTTAACAGCCGGTGTAGTAAATATTTAGTGTGCCAGCTTGACAACATATACAAATAAAATCAGCCCGTTTTCTTCTTCTATAAACATTTTTTGCCGAAAACTGTGACCACACTTTTGGGTCAGAAACAAATATGAACCTCTGCCATCTTGAGGAATACTGAGTGTGCCAAAACATCCAAACCAAAGACATAAAGTAAAAATGTCTTCCTGTCTCCATCAAGCTGCTGAACTTTAATTATAAATCCCAGTGCAATAAATTCACAAGGTTTATTTTTAAAGATTCACGATGTCTTTAATGTTCAGTTTGAGTGATGTTTTTTAAGTAAGGCAAGGGACTCAAGCACTCTGCTCAGGACAAATTCACCCTCAGGCAAAATAAAGTTTATCCCGATGTGAATATAATTAATCAAAACAGGTGGCATACTAATAAGTTATATGTTATAGGTTTTTTATATGTAAATAATTAAGTGTATGAACATTTCCAACTTTGCTGCCCTAAATCAGTTTAGTATCTTTTTATCAACTTTTCCTTCAAAATGGTTCAAAAACATTTAAAAACAGTTTGTTTTATGCATCATATTATACAAATATTGTAGTGCTCTTTCTAATTAATTGTTGTTGTGGCATGGGTTTAACTTTTTATAGATTTCTTCGGCAGCACCAGGTGTTTCTAAGTTGTTAGCCGCCAGACGCATTTTAGAAGTGTATATTTTTTAACTGCTGCAGGTTTTAGAGAAAGGAAATGTTCATATTTCCCTATTGCCTTGGATAAGTACTAGCTAACTAAGTGTGCACATTGCAAGAAACTATTAATTAGAATGTATACTACTATGATTTCTCTCAGTACCTTATGATGATATCACTTGTTCATATTTTTGGCTTCTTACTTTAATTGGCCTATAGTGACAGATCCCAAAATGTGTGAACCACACTTCAGCTCCACTTATAGCTGTTTGAATCTTTTGTTCATACTCTTTTGGTTTCAATGTATATACATTATACATGTATGATGATGAACTGTTAAGGGGCTGAATTTATTCCAAAATGAGTTTTTTCAGATTTATTTGTATCAATCAGTATTTTGATGTAATATATTGATGGGGCGGTGTGTGAGTTGTGACAGATTTATTTGTATCAATCAGTATTTTGATGTAATATATTGATGGGGCGGTGTGTGAGTTGTGACAAATTTAAAAATAACAATTTAGTAATAATCAGTTCATAAAATGCATTAAGTATAAGTCTAGCCTTATACGGTACAGGCTTTAAAAAGGTGGATGTGCTAGGGCTGCAATTTCAAAAATGTTTTAAGTATACATACTGTACAGTCTCTATTTTATATTATCTTTCATAGTATTGTTTTATAATTCATATGGAATATCTTTTGCAGCAACAACGAAGAAACGGGTACAGGATGAGAAAATAAGCATAACAGTGATACACACTTTACAAACCACTCCTGTCATTGACACATGCTGCGTCATGTCTGTTGCCATTCAGGCAAAACTTTCTTACCTTTTCATCCCCCAGGTTCTGCAGCACTTCTTTACTGCCACTGGTACTGAACTCAAGCCGAGGTGAGTGTTTCCCTCCCTGCTTGCTGGCTGCGGGGCTTTCCTCCACAGGGGAGATCTTCCTGTCACTGTCCAGGCTCCGCGCCTCCTGACTGGGCTCCCGTCGGGCGGTCCTCGGGGTGCGGGACCCCCTCTGGCCGACGCTCAGGGCATCAAAGTCAATGGTTTTACTCTCAAATGCGCCCTCAACATTGCAAAACAAGCCTCCGTATTTCTGCCGGGGCACCTGGTCAGCCGTGCCAGGCCGGGCGAGGTAAACCGGCAGGTCTTCCTCTGCCTTGTCCCAGTTTCCCCTACGCTCTGCCATGGTGGAGCCCTGCACAAGTGACCGAGAAAGACGGTTAAACTAGCGCTGAAGTGGTAAGGTGTGTGCGTGTGTGCGCGTGCGTGTACGTGCGTGCGTGCGTGCGTGCGTGCGTGTGTGTGTGTGTGTGTGTGTGTGTGTGTGTGTGTGTGTGTGTGTGTGTGTGTGTGTGTGTGTGTGTGTGTAAGCGTGAGCAGACAAGTACTCAGCAGTTGAGTCAAAGCCAAAAGTGGCACTGTGGTTCCGGATGCAAGGGTAACATATGGTTTATGTCAGATTTAAAAATAAGTGGACATAAATAAACTTGTGTTTTTGTCTGTAATTTAATTAGCAAGCAAAAACACAAAGGCCTTAGAATAAGAGAGTAGATTGACTCTTTGAAGAAAAACGTGTCAGAATACCGAGTAAAAAGCCTAGTAACATACAATTTTGTGTTGCAACTTGAAATTAAACAATACAACTATAATAAGTGGCCAATGTTTAGCAGATCCAATCATCTGCAATCTAATATCCTAATCAACTGATTGGATGCAGGTGTGCAGGTAGCACAGGTTCCCAAGGTGACGGAGCTGTACTCTAGGTCGCTGTCCTTTCAGCACCACTGTGTAACAATACCTGCGGCCAAACCTCTCAGCTGAAAATGAAGCAGTCAAAGTATTACATTACATTACATTGCATTTATCTGAAGCTTTTATCCAAAGCGACTTACAATAAGTGCATTCGACCAGGAAGATACAACCTTGAAGAAAACAGAATCATATAAGTCCATCAGGTTTCATAGAGCCAAACATTTCAAGTGTTACTCAACTGGCTTTAGATAAGCCAGCCCTTTATTAGTATATAAGTGCTTTGTTAGTAATTCTATCGCTCGAAGTGGAGTCGAAAGAGATGAAGTAAACTAAAGCTGACGTTTCTGCAAGTCCTAGTCTGGGCTTTCATTGATGACATGCTCCCCGGGCTGATACGCACGAATGATACAGGAAGCTGTCAGCAGTGGGAGGAGAGCAGTTTTCAGGCAGCAGGGCTGCAGTCGAATAGTCCATTTAGCTTAGGAACCTTCCTAACCGAGTGAAATGACCCGGAAGTCCCTCAGTGGCAGCCATGATAAGTGCCGTTCGAATTGTCTAGATGATAGGAAAGGAGGTTTCAAACGTCCTTTATAAGCTAAAAAAGACATCTCACACCGTGTCAGATTTTGGTTATTTTGGGGATGTCGAGATAAATCATATTATTTGGTGGATGCAGTTTGAACCAGAGCAGCATGGAGGTCGGATCGTAACCAAAATAAATAAATAAGCGGTCCGAAAAAGGTTAATGACAAAATAAATACACATGGCCTTCCTCAGGCAGTGTGTATGTGACAGGGGACAGGAGACACCCCCTTGATGAGAAACTCTAAGAAATGATCGGGGAATCCCTCCGGAGTGGAGTCATGACGACTTGATCTGAATTATTGTTTTGTATTTGGTGGTTTGTGTCCCAGCTATCGATCAGCTGTGCGCAGTGTCTAGATAAGCCAGTCCTTTATTAGTATATAAGTGTTCTGTTAGCAGTTCTTTGTTAGTAATTCTATCGCTCGAAGTGGAGTCGAAAGAGATGAGTTTTCAGTCTGCGCCGGAAGATGTGCAAGCTATCTGCTGTCCTGATTTCAATGGGGAGGTCATTCCACCATTTTGGAGCCAGGATAGCAAACCCACGTGTTTTTGCTGATTAGAACTTGGGTCCCCCTCGCAGTGCGGGTGCAGCGAGCTGTTTGGCCGATGCAGAGCGGAGTGCACGTGCTGGGGTGTATGGTTTAACCATGTTCTGGATGTAGGAAGGGCCAGACCCATTCGCAGCATGGTACGCAAGTACCAGTGTCATGAAGTGGATTCTAGCAGTTACTGGAAGCCAGTGAAGGGAGCGGAGGAGCGGCGTGGTGTGGGAGAATTTTGGAAGGTTGAAGACCAGACGAGCCGCTGCATTCTGGATGAGCTGCAGAGGTCGGATGGCACATGCAGCCAGACCAGCCAGGAGGGAGTTTCAGTAGTCTAGGCGTGAGATGACGAGAGCCTGGACCAGAACCTGCGCTGTTTTCTGGGTCAGCTGGGGACGTATCCTCCTGATGTTGTAAAGCTTGTATCTGCAGGTTGTAGCAGCTATGTTTGCAGTGAAGGACAGTTTGCTATCTAGGGTCACACCCAGATTCCTTGCAGTCTGAGTCGGGGAAAGAACAGAGGTGCCGATGTTGATTGTTAGGTCAAGAGTGGGACAAACTTTTGCAGGAAGGAAGAGCAGTTCAGTCTTATCAAGGTTGAGCCTGAGGTGATGAGCAGACATCCACTGAGAGATGTCAGCTAGACAAGCAGAGATGCGTGCGACGACCTGGGTCTCTGAGCGGGGAAAGGACAGAATTAATTTGTGTACAAGGAGAAGAGGAGGGGACCAAGAACAGAGCCCTGAGGGACCCCACATATGGTGTTCTTAGTTTCCATACCTCCTGTGTTTTACGAGCGACTTATGAAGTATTGGCAAGCGGCATAAAACACGATTAAACGTGATAGTATATACAACCTTGCTCGTATCTACAACCTATAGAAATGCAAAACGGCGTCAGTTTAGACGTAATTCTTTCCTCCTGCTTACCGCATCATTTATGAAAAAACCTTTCATAACATTAACACAACATATTCGAGGTGGTTTTAAATAACATATCCGTATTTATTTATTTCTCCCAGTTATGTTTTTGTGTGCACTGAGGAGTCTCAAACAGGCGTTTGTTAAATCATTTTAAGATTGGCTTTAATCAATGTTTGCAAATGAATTCTTCATATATGATAAATGAGAGGTAACATTTTATTTATGGTATTATTTTCACATATTTCTCTCCATTCTTCCTTCTGCCAACGGTGTCGCAGTTTCTCGTCTCTCCTGTTTTTGTGCTTATTGCGTACGCATGGGTTAGAGTTTGAGTGGAGGACCGCACGTTTTCCCGTCAAGTTAGTATTTTATAAATCGCAAACATTGCGTAGAAACTGGCGTACGCCATTTTTTAAGGCGTATATCCCTTTATAAATAAGGCCCCTGATCTCAAACTGAGAGAGGAGGAAAAAAAACTCAACAGCATCACTCTGTTAACTGGGATGCAATTATGGAACAGCCATATTCAGATTAAGGTTAATTTATTGTCCATTATAATGGCTTCTTAATGGCTGAGTTTTTAGTCAAAACAGCCTCAGTCTTTCTTTGTCTTTTCTTTGTGCTCCAGAAAATACACTGTTTCCAGATAGTAGTAATTAAGGTGAGGACAAGAGAAGAGGTATGGCATTTCTCTGGATGTTGCTCCAATACAAACCAGCTATAAAGACATAAAATGACTACATTATACATGTGCCTCATGTTATCAAGTATGACATGAATTAGCTTTTAATATTCACATTATGATTCGAAATCATTGCCTTTTTGTACTCATACAAAAACACACTTAGAATTGTGCTATGGATTATAGGTTAAAAGCATAATGCAGTTCAGCCTGGATGAGAATGGCTTTGGTTTCACTGTGAGGCCTGGTGGAACATTTCAGATGGATTAACGATAACAAGTTCTAGATTTCAGAAGAGTGTGTGTCTGTGTGTGTCTTTCATTTCCCACAGACATTGGAAAAAGCGTCAAGGTCAGTCACACTGTAGGCTACAGTGAGATCAAACAGGCCACATCCACAGGTCTCATCTAACAGGTTGTCAGCAGCTGAAAGAGGCCGTTGTTGTTTTTCAGGCAGGGGGGCACTTTATCGAGGGAACCCACCATCAGTGTTTTCCTAATATGCTCTTACAGGAGAAACAAACTCATGCATAAGAACGTCTAAACAACGTCTACAAACAAACATCTAACTGGCAGAAAAGTATGGAAATATAAGTTAGAAATAAATACAGTTCAACCACCATTTTCCCTTTGGCCCAAATGTGGGCATCACTATTTACACAACCTTTACTATACATCATTTTTGTTTCATGGTGGCTGACATCGTAACAATATTTACCTCACATAAAGAAAACCCACATGCCTAGAATGGAAAAAATATTAATGATGAAGCACTATTTCTGAAAAGATGGCTTAGTGTTTTTTTTTAGGGGACTGTATCACTGTCACAGTTCCTATGGCTCTGTTGGAATCAGATACTTGTCCAGCCAGCAGAATCTTCCCATCACATGAATGTGATTAAAGCATCAAGGTTTGTGGATAAGCCGAGAGCCCACTGATGTTCCTGCCTCTGCAATTCTCTGGTTAGCACTGAGGCTATGTGTTTTATGGCTTGTCTGTCATTTCCTCTGTGCCTCTGGTGTGTTTCTCATGTTTAGACAGTAAATAAGGCTGAGAGAAGGGAGACAAAATTAAAGTGACTGACAGCTTTATTTACATGTTCACTCATGCATCAACTTTTCGTTTTGGCTGGCTACACGTGAAACCAACCTGTTTAGATGACTTGAAAATAACTAGATATTATGTGAGAGAACAAGGAAAGTGCTCAAAGCCTAGTCACATGTTTGTCTCAAACTTTTTTTATTTGGTGGACAGAGCAGACTGAGGCAGCTCATGCTCAGGATTTCAATGTCAGTGATGTCATGATAGCTGCAAACCATTAAAACCAAACATTTAGTCAGTTGTTTGTTTCATTTTGTGGTTGGATGTCAAAATAAACAACGGCTGGTGTTTTCAACTAATAATGATCTCAGTATTGGCATTGATCCTTATACATGACATCCTGTGTGATAAGGCTGTTTGGCGCTGGTTCAAGAAGCTTGCTTACAGGATACAGCTCAGACTTAGGGGGCTTTTAAAGGCACAGCGGCAGCAATCCTGGAACAAAGCAGGAGACTATCCCCCATCCTCATATTAAAAATGGATGTAAGATAGGCTGGCTAGTCAAAATGAATGTCCCTCTAAGATAACAGCTCTCATGTTGCCACTGGCGTGTTCACTCAGGCATGATGTAATGACGGCAGATAGGACAGAGTTTGATGCATTCACCCTCAGTGGCCCTTACGGATTTGCCAGAAAAGGCCTAGTAAGACGCTGGAAGAAGTGGGTAAGTGGGCCGCTGTTCCAAAGGCAAGTCAATGGGAGTTAATCAATATATGAAGGTTGGACAAGTTACAAGTGTGTTCTGCATTGGCCTACCTTCATTCAACAAACAATATCAAAAAATCTGAATAATACATTTCCTAAGATGGTAAGAATGTGTCCCAACCATGCACTTCGACAGTTTCAATGTAAGCAGGATATGTAACTGTTTGTCAATCCAAAATAAATTGTTCTACCTCTAAAAATGTAATTCCTAGGACTTGCTAACATTTACACAGCAACATTTATTTTCACAACAACCACTTACCAAATATTTAGTTAGTTTCACAGCACACCTGTATTGATTTCCATCTCAGCTACTGTAGTCTACCAGCTGATCTACAGTATAGGATAACATGCCCTAACACCTTCAGTTTGTCTGGTTGTCTCGTCTTATCCGGACCTTTTGTTCTGGTCCCGGACATTTATTTATTATTATATATTTTTAGACACTGAGCAAACAGTTACTATATTTTTCCCTTCATTATTCAGAACAGCATAGTGGTAGAGCTGTTAGAGCAGTAGCAGACAGTCCTGAGCAGCAGTGAACATTTGGCCGCACACATCCACAGGATTAACAGGAGAGAGCAAGACAAAGGCTAGCATTTCATTCTTTTTTTTGGCTGCTTGAGAAAATACACTTCAGCTGCTTTGCACTCTCCTCCGAATGATGGAAATCAATCTGTACATGTTCACTGTAGTTATAAAGATGAAAAGCAACTGGTCTCACATGTTAAATAGAGATCTTACATGATTTCAGTGTTGCTAAGCATCTGAACAAAGCAGACCCTGCAGCTGCATCCGCCTCCGATGGTTGGGCTGCTGACCAGCTGCTGCTCAAATAAGGTTAAAGAGCCTCTGAGGATGTGCTATTAGACATTTCAGCATTGTATATCCCTTGCAGCCAGGCAGGCTTTCTAACACACAGTGACACAATCGTTTTTATTTCCTCTAGAATGACGCATCATTTAAACAAAAAGAGTCATGTCAAAAGTGATTTAGTTGAAGCCATGTGCTGGAAAAGCATCTATAGTAGACGTTTTGCAGAGAAAGCTGTTTCGATTTGCAATCTTTGCTCTATTGTTCTTTTAGGACATGTTTAAGTTGTTCAATATCTGAGAAAAAGGCTGAATGAAACGTGGAAACTTGCTCTTTTCATGTTTCTCTCACACTTCATTTTGTATCTTTCTAAATAGTTTTGAGAATGCTGTTAGTCAGTCTAATGCACACTGTGACCTCTGAGAGTGACCTCTGTGTGAGTGCTGAGAGGAGGACAGATATAAAAAAAAAATTATGACAGACATCCTCCGGCAGGAGAGGTCTACAATACTAAACCTTGCTCAACCGCTGGTTTCCTCTGGCTTGGCAAGGACAGGCAGGACTAAAGTGAAAAGACAGCCTGTTATCCTGGACTAACCCTGTGTCCTGCAAAACCTAAAAGAAAAAACCTGAAGGCGTTACTGCTTCAATGTAGCAAGGTTTTATGACTCATCACATACCACAAGTCTTCACCGCAACCATTTCCTTACACTGAGCAGTGTTTTTATGAATGAATTCATGAAACACAATAGGACCTTGGTGTTGAAAAGTACTTTTTGACCTGCAAAACATGTACTTGCAGTCAGTATGCTACATGTATTTTCAGAGTAACATGCATCATATGGAAGAATAATCAATACCAGCCACAGCTCAGCCCATTTCCTTCTTCCTGCAAGAACAGAGCAGAACCTCATTAGCAGAGACGACTGGTGACAGCTACCAATAGAGACTGACAGGAGACAGCACTACGCTGCAACACAAACAACTGAGTAGTGCATATTGTAAAAATAAATCATGTAATAATGATGTAAAAAAAAAAGACAATTCTTTAAAGGTCAAAGGCCATGTTTTTTTTATTTTTTACAGCATTACTCCTTTTATCTTTTTATGTAATAATCTAGACGAAAGTAGAAGGAGGGGTTAGATTCTCGTTGGAAGACAGACGGGGTAAAGTTTGAAAATTACTCTGTCAAATAAAAAATATATAAATACATTACATGATATCAACCGCCGGAAAGAATAGTCATTTAAGTGGAACATACAAGGGGGAAAGGTGCATTTAAGGCAACTGCTAGTTAGCTGAGTTTGCACAAAAAGAGTCTCAGTCATGCCCCTTGGTAGAGTCAGTGTTACTGTCCGCTATGTAATGAGATGCCTCGATACCCTAGACCTGTGAATGGAGCCGGAGGCGGGGAGGGGTATGATAGCAGATACACTAGCTCAGGTACATAGGGAACAAGCACGGTCAACTAGTGAATATTGCAGGGACTGGGCAGTTGAATTGACAGGAGAGAAGTGGAGCAGGTGCAGTGTTGCGTTCACTTTCTCCCGTTTCATTTTGGGGAAGTGGCGATTAGTGTTACGTAAAAGAGGGTCGTTAGTATCAAATAAATCTTTGTTAGTAAGAGAACAAGGATAGAGAAACACTGCAGTGATCTTTGGACAGAGAAATGTGTACATTTTATTGTATATATTGTCTTTAAAGTTGAACTTCGTTTTTTTAGCTTAGCTTTTGTCCATTTTTTGTATGTCAAGGAGAAACTGATGACATATATTTTTTAATTTAAATCAATCTCCCAATTTTCCGACTAGAGTTGATGAGGATATTTCGCAACGAAGCCTGAACATATATTTACAAGTTTGTTAAATCATGTGTAACGTTAAAGGGAACATTTAAAGTAGCTCAGGTGAAACCAGCACCCCCTGCTGGTCAATCCGAGAGAAACAGATTGACTGATAAAGAACATTGTGACAGAGGGAGGGAAAAGAAAAGGGAGGCAAATATTTGATTATTCCACATTCATATTCCAAAGATTTTTCATTTATAATTTTCAAGGAAATAAAGTTATTCTTTGCAGCTCTCACTACAATAAAACAGAGCAATTTGTACCCTTCAGAGTCATTTATAAACTACATCAACTGTTCAAGCTGCTTCAGAAAATAAAAAAAAGGTGCAACTATTCACAGAAATAAAAAGGGGAGACTACATTAAATAATTCAGTCACATGTACATATCAACAAATGTATATATTATAGTACAGAGAAGGGATGTTTTCTCAGTGGAAATCTTGTGACACAGTATTTGTCTGGTGGGAGCTGTAAAAAAGAAAGATAACCAGAGAGTAAAGCTCTTACAGTCTGCTGGTTTTTGAAAATAAATTAGAAGCGGTTTCACAATCTGTGGTTATCCAGGTTGAGTGGAGCTGGATCGAAGAGTGTCGTTTCCCTCGTGATCTTGTCTTTCTCTTTTTAACTCTCATCGCTTAAAGTCGTGAAGACGTGTCGACCTGAGCGTCCTGTATCCCCATGTTAGTGTCTTTGCACACCACTCTGCAGTGTCTTTGACCTCAGGAGAGTCCAAGCAGTCTGTGTTCGTGCCACTCTGGGATCAGCCATGACACACCATATTCCTTAGTGATCCTTACTATAACCTGACCTGACACCAGTACTGGCCTCTACACTCCTGGGACCTGAGTTGGCTCGCTTTTATTCACCAAGAAGTTGCATTTGTGAAGAACATCCTTTTGGGTTTTGAAAGGAAAGAAGATATGTTGTGGTCCGGAGGTTTGTTTGCCTCGTCTATGAGTTTTTTCTGTCTGATTATACTGGGACTAAATGGTGATGAATGACACTATATGACCCTGCATGGCAGAGAAAACATTTCCCAGGCTTTGGTTTGGAATTGTCAAAGCATGTGTGTGTGTGTGTGTAAGTGTGTTTTTGCATCTGCATGCGTCTGTATATGCATGCGTGTCCGTTAACTGTGTGTATGTAGGTGTGTGTGTCTGAACAAGTGTATCTACTGTACGTGTGTCATTCTTGCAGCCTGCTGCAGCACTCCTAGCTGCATTTACAGAAGTTTATTGTCCAATGCCGATCTAAAAAAAAGTCCCCCCTGGGCAGTATCCTGAGAGCCCCACCCCCATTTAAAAAAATGTAAGGATAAAATCTGAATTGCGAACGTCCATGGCCAACACACGACACATCCACCTACACTGACAGCAGTCACTGATGTTATGACACGAGCAGCCACTGCTACGCACATTGTTCCACAGTCGTCCAGAAAATAAATAACACTGCAGTCACAAACAAGATCCCCAAGCTGACACACCACCTGAGAGACAAAGAGAGAGGAGTCACAAAGAATTAGAGGAGTCAAAAGTAATGTGCAAATTGAACATAAACTGCACATTTCATTATGTTTAGACGACAGTATATATTCTACTTCTTTTTGGGGTTAAGCCATGTTTCAGCAAATCCGTCAGCCATCCACACTTGAAAATAAATGAACCTAAAAGTGCAAATAAATGTTCCTGTTCAACCATTTAAGAAACCCCAAAGTCTGGGTAATGAGAAAAGATCACGTAGAAACACGGGTTGAAATCAAAGAGGACACAACAAACAAACAAACACAAGATATGGTGATGTTGATGTGAAGTAAATATCTTATGCTGATGTCAAATGGAAGAAAATAAAATGTAACTGTTAAATTCAAAGACATTAAAGGTGCAAAGATGAAGAAGAAATGACGGATGAATGTTGAAGGCAAGGTGTAGCAGGTACGTGTGTAGGAGGGAAAGTGAGCCGGCCAGGGTCAAATCGTTTTTGTTTCTTTAAAGCACTGAGCCACCCAATGGTCACAGTGCGCTAACAAAAAGATCCCCATGTACAAAATATTACTATTGTTCAGTTTGTTATTTCCTTTTTTAAAACAACGATTAATTGTTGATAAAATGATTAATTACATAATAAAATAAGTGTTGATGCATCATTTGTGTTGATTGCATAACATTTCTGTGCTCTTACTATCTTATTTTCATTTAACCATGAGCACCATCTACAGTTCAAATAGGACCCTTTGTTGTTTACATTTGGGTATGATGAGTAAATTCCATAGATGAATCACTCCTGTGCTTTTATTCTGAAGGTCAGGAGCCTATATAGGAAGTACTTATATTACTACAGAAATGCAACTTGCTAAGCGCTTGTCAAAGACAATTTAGGCTCCGTAGTCAGATCATTCCCAGCGTTTACTTTGGAGGCTGCGCAGAGCCAAACACTTGCTGTGCAGGTTCTGCTTGAACGGAAAATTATTTGACCGAGGTCCAAAGAAGAGGCGGCGGAAGTCTGTAGTTTCTACTCAAAGCCCTCAGGACTCACCTCTGCTACAGGACACGCCAAAGACTTCAAGGCCATAGGATAAAGGCAAGAGAAAAGAACAAGAACAGAAACAAAAACTGGAGAAGAGAAAAAGAAGAGACAAAGAAGTTAAAAGGAGAACACATAGGTAAGTTATATTAGTATCAGAAGAGACAGACACAAAGGTTTAATGTACAGGGAAACTTGACACTGATATATATGAAATATTTGTCTTAATAATATGTATGTAAGAATGTAATGTGACGTGTTTTTGAGCTTTTTAAAAAGGATTGTTTTCACTACAAACAATGTAGAAAAATGAATACACTCAAGGCGTAATTTTTAATTGATTTCACAGGCTTGAGAGCAGAGATATTTAAGCTATTGCTTCTTTGTTTTCATCAAAGTCAAATTTTTGCGTGTGAAAATGAAACATATGTTACCTTTTCCTCCAGGTCTTTAATCTGCCTCCTCTGGATTTCCGTCTTGTCTTCAAGGTCACGAATTCTCTGCAAATATTCAGAGAGAAAACTGTAAGGAATGCGTTTCTTCAAGGGGAAAAGGGAAGGCTAGCCAAGTGAGATTTCCCACAAACAAATAAAACGTACAAAGCTATTTCCACACAGCGTTATCATCACACACACAAATCCCTCTTCATCACACAGACGTCTACAGACCTGGTGTGCCTGGTGCAGCAGCTCCATCCTCTCCTGGAGGATCTGGCAGTCATACTCTCGACTTTTCCTCAGCATCTGCCTCCTCAGCTTCTCCACCGCTGTCCGCAGCTCGTCCTTCTGAAGCTCGTCCAGAGGCTCGCCGTACTTTATCACCTGCAGGAGCAAAACGGGCATCAGGCACAGTGGATACCATAATGGAGTTGTATTTCTTAAAGACACTTCTCAACACTTTGGTCCAGCTGTTCTTTCTCGAACACTTCTCGTGTCGGCAGTAGCTAAGACGTAAAAGTAATCTCAAAACTGTAGGAAACCCACGTTTTCTTGACGTGTGTTGCTAATTGCAAAGTCTCCATAGTCACAAATGTATCCCTTTGCAGTAACGTTGTACGTCGATCATGAGGACGTACCGTAGATAGCGCAGATGTCAGAATGTGTGCTATAAGAAAACCTATAATGTTGCGACACCATTCTTGACATTAAAACTGATGTCTTCATTCGACAAACATCACATAATTGAGTATATTAAAAGACCTGAATGTCAGCATTACTTCAGGTTAACAAGAGGTTTCCAGATATATACTGATTATATCAAATATGTAGAGTAGTTTTCATTTCAATTCAGCTGCAAATTGAGACATGAAGCACCTTGTCCTGCTGCAGGGCGTTGTATAACGTTGCTTCCAACTCCTGGATTTGCTGTCGGGAAAAGAAAAACAAGGTGTTTGTTACTTTTGATGTCAAAGGTGCAAGAATTAAACTTTGTATTAACCTACCTAATGTATATTACCTGCAGTCCTACTGTTAACCACATATACTGTATACATAACCATAAATCCTTCACCTATACTTTTCATGAATCTAACCATAACTCTTACACCAGGAACAAACATTTAAGTAAATTAAGTACATTAAGGGGCCTGAATATTCTTCCCCATATAATGAATGAGTCCCAGTGACTAAACATATTTGGGCCCCACAAAGTGATACATCACACTCAAACCCACACGTACCATGTAGGCCTGGTCCAGGGCCTGCTTTCTGTAGTCCAGCTCCTCTTCTAGATATCCCTTCTGTTTACAGAACATCTCCTGTGCAGTAGAAAGTCAATCAGACACAGTGTTAGGGGGGCATCAAAGTATTATTTGTTTCCTTTTTGCAACTCATTTGTACCGTGACTTTATATAAACCAATCCTCCATGTGTGCTGTGTATGAGGCGTTATGGAGGATAACCAACTTCATATCACACTGAACTAAAGCTGCTATGATCCATTGCAAGTAAGAAAACATGTATATGAAAGGAAAAGTCATATTAAATAAATTATTAAATTGTTCTGGGTTGTTTGAACCGACCATCTCTATCTCCAGGTCCATCATCTTCTGGTGCAGCGATGCCTCCGTCCCCTCAATCTGTTGAATCCACTAGAGGGCAACAAATGGCAAAAATGAGTTAGCACAACTATTCTGTGATTTATTTTTTCATTATTTAATAGAACCATTATAGTTTCAAAACGTACCTTTTCTGCAAGTGACAAAACAGTGCTAGCCTGAATAATGGCCACTTGCTCCTCATTTCTTAAGTTCTACAAAACAGGAGAAATGAAGAATTCTGTTAATAATCTACCTACAGTATATAGTGTCATACATTATGAAAAGTTAAATTACATAATGATTACCCCGTTGTCTCCCAGGATATCAAGAAGTTTGATGAGATCTGGTATGCACACGTCCTGTAATGAAAACAGAATAAAGATCAGAATTATACACAAAAAAGGCATTAACCATTCATTTAGACTTTTAATCCAAACTTCTTTCCACAAAACATTTCTATTGATGTTTATAGGGTTACAAATATGGCACCAAACAGCTTGTGGTTTGTACAGCCATAACATTCATGGGCTCTCTTGCTCTTATACTTTGTAATCAGTTACTATAGATAATGCAGAGGAGTCCTTCTCCTTTGTACCTTGACCCCCTCCTTCATACAGTAGATCTGCAGAGCGCTGACACCCTCAGAGAAGGGATGCATCCTCAGGTGGTTGAATGGAGGGGACTTCCTCTCACGCTCCTATGAAAACAGCAGAACAGACAGCATTTTTCAAATAGATCCAAATCAATGTGGTCATTCAGAGCTGAACTAAAGTCCCTGAATCAATCCTTGTTTCCATTTTTCGGTACTGATATTAAAGTTTCAGAACAGCAGGTGGGGAAATTGGCCTTGTTTAGTCATGAAAATGTAACTTATTCAAGTAAAATTGCTACCCCTTCTTCCATCTTTAGAAGCATTAGAAAAACACCTTATGGAGAAAGCCTTTAATTACTGTTAAGGTGTGATCATCGTATTCTCACACTGTACTGAGCTCTTCCCCTCTCTGCTCACTAGGTGGCAGATGAGGCCCTCAAAAGCTCCCGCCGGTATCTGCACTGCAGCACACAATGTAACACAAAAACCACACACTGATAGACTGTTGGGTCGTCTGATTACATGAGTGTCTAACTTGATAGGATATTAACATAGCTACTTTTTGTAGTCCTTTTTTACGTTTTTATGTACAAATTAGTGAGTTAGTCACTATGTCGCCAAGCATGGTAAAACAATTTTGATTGAGCCAATGGATCATTGATAGAAGTATTGCAATATTAATATGTGTAGGATTAGGAACTTTTTTTAATTTTATTTTTTATTCTTTATATTTGGGGTCACATTATAATACAAGTACAGTTTTTCAAATCATATATTTTTAGAGACCCGAAAGTGACAAATGAAATAGCAAACAAAATTAGTCAAAATAAAATAAAAACGAAAAAGTACACAGGAGTTGTTTGAAATAGCTAATGTTTACACATGTACATATGCATACATATCAACATATATACATTCAATACACATACATGTGACCATACATACACATCTATACATATACAGTACATTCAATCGGTGTAGATATGTCTTTGGGATATGTAAATTCTCAACTTTTTCCATATTTCTTCAAATGTGTTTTCCTGAAGCCTCATTGAGAAGGAACTTCTGACTGTCTGTGGCAATGCACCTCGAAAACAATAACAATAACATTGCAAACCAAACCTTTGTTTTAATACTGCAGCTTGACATTAAAAGGCCAAATAAGTTTTATTTTATGAAGTAGTCACAGTCAATGCAATGTGACAATGAGCGCCATCGTTTATTTAAAAATGTGCCAACAAAACGAGACAACAATGGATTTTGGGCCGTTTTTGTCATTGGATGAGTTTGAGATATTACAGGAATAATGGAAGGGGAAGCTATAGTGATATGATAGATAAATAGCTGAACTCCTCCTTACTGATTCCTTTAATAAAATGGTTTGTTTTGCTGTCCCCGTATATACCTACTGTACAGTATTAAACCACAGTTTCTGTTACCACCAGTGAATATGGTGTCACTATTTTAACCATGATTGAAATAAAAGATTGCCACGTTATTCATGACAGGAGACTCACCTCTAGCTCCAGGATCCTAAACTCCAACAGTTCGTTCTGATCTCTGGAGTCTTGTAGTTCCTGCTGCGCCCGGCTGCTCTCTGAATCCACCTTTTCCAGCTGGACACCATAAAGGTAGAATTACCAGACAGGAAAAGGCAGTTGTCCACAACTCTAAACTGATAATCGTAATATTTCAGGCATTTATAATGGTATTGAAGAATAATAGTGCTGTGCACACAAGACAAAAATGACTAATGCCCCAACATAAAATACTCCTTTGACATATCAGATACCTTTTAAACTGCAATTCACACAATCACAAACACTGAGAAACACTAAAGATGTGTATTTATCAGGAAAACTACATTGAAGTCCAACCTTGTCATATAGCTCCTGATTCCTTCGTAAGAAGAGCTGCTTCTCCTCCACCCATTTGGAGTCCTGTTGAGGACAGAAACACTTGATGCATTACATCCAAGCTATTTAAAGACAGTCGAAATATCATTAAATAACTAACTTTATTAACTAAATTTGTATTCGTTACATTTGATTCAATATATTTTGCTGTATATTTGTCTCTTAAAGAGATATACATAAGACTTCTTGAAATAAAATAAAGCATTAGCAATATATATCTTATACCATTTGCTATGTATCAATTTAAAAAACGACATTGTTATTACAGCCTTCGGTGTGGTATTGCACCAGGGAGTAAACATCACACAGACCTTGCATGCATGTGTGTTTACACAGTAAGCTGCCTTCAAATATCTGTTTTCAGGATTTATTTTTCCTTCACCGTACATCAACACAATGATCCACAGGTATCCATGTGTGTGCTTGTGTCTCCTACCTGTCCCTTTAGGTTCAGTTCCTTCTCCAAGTCCTCTATTTTGGCTTTATACCTGAGAACCTCTGCCTGGATCTGCTCCTGAGCCTGAAACATCAGCAAAACAGACTTTCATTAGTAACAAAATCACTGTTTCTCAAGTGTGGGTCCATGCAGGAAAGGGATTATTTATTTATTATTATAATGCTCATCAAAACCAGACACACACTTATATAGTTATTTTTAAAAGAACCATTCCCACATGACAACATATTCCTTTTCTTCCCTCATATCAATGAAGATAGCCTTTAAGAAGATTTATTGCATTCACATTTGAATTAATATTACGAGACACCCTCTAAGGATTTACCTTATGTAAATCGGCATTGGGTTTCTTGAAAGGCGCTATATGAATGAAATCTATTCTCGATCGACAGATTGGTGATGCAGGGCCCATTCAATTTGGTACGTGCAGATAACATCAGATGCATTGTTAGAAAGCCTAAGAGGATGCTTAGTAAAGGGGGGGCCATTACCTGACCTTTGTATAAGCAGCCTTATTGTGTTTGGGCTGTGCATTGTCTCTGTTAAGTCTCCGTAAAGTAAACGGGAAGCTCTTGTGGTATCTCTTTGTTATTTTTTGTGGCAAATACCACTTATTACTGAACTACATCGCCACTTCTCTCCTTCACATCAGATAAATCATTAACTCCTCTACCCTCTCAGCACTCTGTTACAGGAAGAACCAAAACGGGCTTAGCTTTGTATTGTGCTGTTTTATGTAAATGTGCAGTCACAAATGTACAACAGGCTTACAGGCTTCAGTACTCAATAAAAAGGCTACAGTACGTGCCACTGCACAACTTATACTACTAACCCACAGTAAGGTATGTTGGCCAGTAAATATATTACAATGGTGTGAAACTCCCACAGTCTTTTAGAAGCCATGAGAAAAATAAAGCAAAGCAAAATAATTTAAGAAGCCTTTTATGATTCTCATTGATTCTCTCTCTCTCTTTCTATCCTACAACTTATTCAGCTGACTGTGGCCATTTACTTCTAATTAAACCAATATTTTCTCTGTGAGCCAATCACATTCCAGTTCAGTGTGAAATGTATGCAACCCTGCTAAATGTTCTGGACTCCATCAGGGGATCCTATACTACTTACGGCATCTCCACCACCCAAAAGTGTACTACTTCTCTACGTCTTAATCTCCAAAGAATCCTTAAATTCCTCAACTTTATCACCAACCTACCCCGAAACACAAGAGTTTTTTCCTTTCACTAGATTGCTAAACTGAGAGGAATTGATCATACAACAATGGTATGTTTACAGTTTCAAACTGTTAGCAACTCTATTTGTGGCGATTCCCTCAGTTTCAGCTGGTGGTGAAGAACACTAAGAACCATTTCTCAACCACAAAACAATTTAAAAACATTTACCTAGAGAAACACAAAATGAATATCAATCAAATCACACCTGTGCCTTTACAACAGAAAAAGGCCTTCTGCATAATAATGATAATATGCCTGTCCTATATAAGGAAATCTGTGTAAAGAGCTTTTTGTTAAAAATAAGCAAATAAACAAAACATTGCCTGTGGGTGAATAGTGATATTTAGATAGAATGAATTAAAAAAAGGGAAATTATTACAGTAAGTAAGTAGCATACGTAGATGGGAGTGAAAAACAGTGATTTTCTGACTGTGTTTTACCTTGGCTTCCATCTCAGCATCCAGAATGCCTCCTTTCTGTTCCTGCAGCAGGGCGTAGGCTCGCTGTAAGGCCTGATACTCTCTGGTGAGCTGACGGAAACGCAGCTCCGACTCCTCATTGGCGAGACCCTTTTGTGACACACCAGGCAAGAGGTCAAAGTGTATAAGCGAATTTGGATACAGCATATGCCTATTCGAATGTGTCTGAATGGACATGATCGTGAATGATATCGGAGTAAATTCAGGATTTTGAGTATTAAGTCACTTAAGTACGTTTTATCTTGGTGACTTGGCGAACATTAGGCTAAATCTCACCTCCTCCAGGTCTTCATCGGGAGTCGCAGGAGTTCTGTCCATCCTGAAGGAAGCCACTGAGGACGTCTCTGAGTCCATCGACTCTTCATCATACCCGAAGAAGGTGTCTACTACGATGTGCCTCTGCAGAGAAGGAAGTTGAGATATTTACAGATCTAAACCATCTCTGACCAAAGTCCTCACTCTTGGGTATCCCAGAAGTCTTTTTCTTTTCCTTTTTCAATGTGGTATTCAACTGAATTCAACAACACCCCTATGGGACTATCCCTTACTGAATCAAAACATATCAATGCAGGTTTTACTTAAGTGTCAGAGGAAGAAGTTTACATTTTGAGTTTTGTGTAACTGTTAATACATGACTCATACACATAGGTCCTACATGTTATACAAGACTCACTTTAATACATGTAGAGCCGAGACATGAGATTGACAATTAAAAAGCCGGACAAATAATATACGCTTATACCACAAATAATCATGACTGAAATGCTCCTTAAGTGATGATAACATTCATTCTGCTTCCAAAAAATACTCTTTCACGAAAGTTTTAACCAAAATAATTACATTTTAAGATTAAAAGCAAGACACGACAAATGGTTCTACCTTTATTGGCCTTGAACTTCTTTTATGCCTTTTCTTTCTTAGTAGTTTTTCCCGGTCCTGGGAAAAAAGAAACAGGATAAAACAACACTGTAAGAAGAGTTTTTCTCTCTTCTCTTTCAAAAATAAATACAAAGAAAACCAACTCAATGACACCAATGACTCAATATACTCCAGAATCTGTTCATTTCTGCTGAATAAAACATGGATTTTATGCAGAAACATCCTTACACGTAATTATTTGAATTATTGATGACACAGAAATCTTAGATTCTCACACTTTTAGACATATTAATTTATGCAAAACATACGAGAAGAAAACAAGGTGTCTCACTATACTGTGAATTATTCATTCTACTTTTTGAGTTTTTTTTTAAACATAAGGGTAAAGTAGCATCACATTTCAACAGAAGCTCAGGATTAACCCCCTTGACCCTAACTGCCAACTATACAAATACTGTGGGACCCTGCTAAACGCCGTCCTCATTAAATCAGTGTAAACTTACTCTTGTCAGATCATCAATTATGTTTTGTTGCTCCAGGACTTGGAGCTTGAAGAAGGCTATTTCCTGGTCATCGTGTGCTTGGTCCAGGTCATTCAGAGACTTTAGCTTCTTCAGTGGAGGATGGGAGCTGATCTTCTCCTTCTGCAGACACACAGCACGCATATTTACCATAACCCTGTCTAAATCAGACTGTCCATGCTGACAAACCAAATACTTATAAGTACATATGTGATTAGGGATGGGTACCGTATTAAACGGCCCCGGGGCTGAATTATTAAAGACCGTGGTACCGTTAAGCTCCGACGTTATCGGTCTTTTTATCGGCACTGGAGACATTTAAAAATATATGTCATATGTATTATTGCTACACAAAAAAACAAACAAAATAATATTGCAGTTTTAGTGTCGCCAACTCCGTTTGTAATATGCAAAAAGACTGCAAAATGCGTCTATGATTATTTTTAGTATTTTCGATCTTTCCAATCCAGAAGAGAGATCTCTCTCTCCCGTCTGTGTGCGAGGGGGCGGGGCAGTTTACACACACGCATCTGCTACATGCAGCAACAGACAAACATGGAGGAGATGGCGGAGAGAACGCGCTCCGAGGTGTGGTTAAACTTTACCCGTCTCGATGTGGACAATGCTCGTTACCAAAAGTGCAAAAAGAGTTTAGCATATAAGGGCGGTAACACGAGCAATTTGTTTAAACATTTAGCAAAAGTGCACCACATACAGACGGAGGAATGCACCGGGTTCGACTGTCTTTCTAGTAGCTCTGTAGCCCCATCCACGAGTAACGTTTCCACGTCAGGTGTTAGGTATGCTAGCAGCAACACACGGAGTTAACTACATTATACAAACATGGGTTAGTGATTAGAGGTAACTGAGTTATTTATTTTGTCAAAGTTTCAGCTATTCTGTTTACAGTTCTGTCATCAGATATACGATTTGTTAAAACATTGTTGTTTCTATATGTATATGTATTTCATTTAAATAAAAAGCAATGTTCGTTTTGTTCACAATTTGTTTAGTTAGTTTACCTCGTTTTTTTCTCCAAAAGAACCGATAAAAGTGCCGTTAAAAGACCGGATCGATAAGCGGTATCGATAAAAGTAGTAGTCCCGTTAAAACCTTAACGATACCCATCCCTATATGTGATGCAGATGTTACTTTGTGCTGACCATCTCATTGTTCTCCCTGGACAGGATCTTGTGTTTGTCCTCTAGCTTCTGGATTGTCAGAGTCAAATCATCGTTCCTCTTACTCATCAGCTTGTTCCTCTCCAGCAGTGGCTTGGACTGTTTCTCTGACTCTCGAACTCGCTTCAGCTGGTGGTGAGAAAGGGGCTTATGAATATACAGTAAATCTGGACTGACATGTGAAAGGTAAAAGCTTGGAGATTTGAAGGAAATGCAGAAATATGAAGATAAACGAGGGAAGAAAGAGAATGCATAAGGTTCATATTCTTTAAGTGAATCATCTGGTCATACCAGCTCATTCCTCTCATCCACCAGCAGTGAGTTGCGGTCCTCTAATTTGCGTACTGTCGAGTTGAGATCAGCAAGACGCCTTTGGTTTCTCCTTAAGTCCTGAAACAAACAAACCATTTATTATTTTACTTATCTGGAAAATTGCCATATCTGTAAACTTTTAATTGCTTAAATCTCATGAATATTACATCGAAATCAGATGCCTTCCCCCCACCCTCGACCCACACCAGTTTGCCTACAGAGCAAATAGATCCACTGAAGACGCCATAGCCATAGCTCTCCACTCTGCACTGAGCCACCTGGAGCATCGTGGGAGCTATGTCAGATTGCTCTTCATTGACTACAGCTCAGCGTTCAACACAATCATCCCGGACATTCTAGTTTGCAAAATGTCAAACCTAGGCTTTCCCCCACCCACCTGTTTCTGGATCAAAGATTTCCTCACTAACCGCCCCCAGCGTGTGAGACTTGGCCCCCATCACTCCTCCACCCGCAATCTCAGCACCGGCTCTCCTCAGGGCTGTGTGCTGAGCCCTCTCCTGTACTCGCTCTACACCCACGACTGCAGTCCAGCCCACCCAGAGAACATCATCGTCAAGTTTGCTGACGACACCACTGTGGTGGGGCTCATCTCAGGAGGAGACGAGCCGGCCTACAGGAGTGAGGTACTGAAACTCTCAGCGTGGTGTTCAGTGAACAACCTGGCACTGAACCCCACGAAAACCAAAGAGATCATCGTAGACTTCAGGAGGAATACTACCGACCTCGCTCCCCTCGACATTAAAGGCGAGTGTGTGGGGAGGGTCCTCACCTTCAAGTTCCTTGGCGTCCTCATCACCAACAACCTTTCCTGGAAGGACAACACCACAGCTGTCATCAAGAAGGCCCAGCAGCATCTGCACTTCCTGAGGGTGCTCAGGAAGAACAACTTGGCCACTAAGTTGCTGGTGATCTTCTACCGCTCGACCATCGAGAGCCTACTGACATACTGCATCACAGTGTGGTACGCCAGCTGCACTGAGGCCGACAGGATGAGGCTCCAGAGAGTCGTAAAAGCAGCACAGAGGATCATCGGCTGCCCTCTCCCCTCCCTGATGGACATTTACACCTCCCGCTGCCTCAGTAGAGCCAAAAACATTATCAAGGACAGCTCACACCCCGGCTTTCACCTGTTCAACCTGCTGCCCTCCGGCAGGCGCTACAGGTGTATCACATCCAAAACAAACTGACTCATAGACAGTTTTTTCCCAAGAGCCATCATTGCTCTTAACACCTGAAATCATGTGAATCAATGTGACTCTGTACATATACATATATATCATTACTATTATTATTATTATTATAAATACACACTATTATTATTATTATTTATTACATTACAGATTTTATTTGTATACTCCTGGAAATAGTTACAGCACTTTATTCTTTATTCCTTTATCCCTTATTCCTAAGTATGTATGCTGCGTGTATTTTGTTGTCTTATGTTGTGTTGTTTTGTTTTTGTTTTGATGGCACCCTTGAAAGGGAGAAGCATTTATCTCATTGTACATGTATAATGACATTAAACTATTCTATTCTATTCTATTCTATTCTAGATGAATGTTCACACTAACAGTCATGAGTTGACACGCTTTCAATGTGGCAATTGACTGAAACATTATTTTGATACTGAGGTGATCATGGGACTTCGACAAATCATTGATTAAACGCTGCTCACGTATCTCATGCTTCTGGCAAATTTGAGGGTGATCAAAACTAATCCTGTGCGCCACTCAGTCTGTACGTGAACCTTTCCACTCTATCATGTGAGCACTGCTCTCTTAACTTGCATCTTCTGAGCACTTATATCATCATAACTGTCTGACTTTACTGTATAACCTAAGCTAAGAAAGGACGCAGCCACATCCTGATGTCAAAGCATCTTTTCTAATGTCAAAATCCCATATGGCAAAGATGTCGGATTATAATATATATCTCTTTCGGGTCCAATTGGCAACAATATCACTTTTAAAGGCGCCCTATTATGCTCATTTTCAGGTTTCATATTTGTATTTTGTGCTTTACTGTGACATGCTTCCATGCTTCAATATTCAAAAAGCGCAATTTTTTCCCCATATTGCTGTGCTGCAGCACCTCTTTTTAGCCTTTGTCTGAAACCAGAGCCCAGTTTATTATGATTGGTCAACCGCCTGGAGATGTTATGCCCCTTAGCCTATCACGTCCAATGTGTTGGAGCACTAACCAATAGAAGCGCAAGTGTTCAATAGTGATGTCACTGTGTTACGGCATTGTTTGTGAGAGAAACTCCCTCTGGCATGAACTGGGATTTTAGCCTTTGCAGACCATTTACATGCACAAAAACCTGTATAACACACTAAAGGAAAGCGTAAACCCCAAAAAGAATAATAGGGCCCCTTTAAAGGGCAAAGAGCTTTCAGTTTGAGCCCAAGATTGAGCTTATAGCATTTCTTTGTCAAATGGAGTTACACAAAATGTCATGCATGCTCAAATAATTTGTTACAAAACCACGGCACATTGCAACTTAGCTACAAATTGATATTCAAGAGCTAAAACAAAGGGGAAAGAATAGGGTTTAAAAAGTAGGAAGGCTTCCAGTTCTCTCATATTATCTAAATATTTGATATGATTACGTGGAGCATGGAACTTCTCCCTGCTCTTCCTCTCTACTTACTGGGCTACCACAGTGCTCAGCTCCGTCTCCAGCTCTGCCGGGAATCTCTCTTTTGGGGCTTCCCAGGCCGCACTCAGCCTCCTTCACCAGGAACAGCTGGTCGTCCAGAGCTTCCTTCTGGAGCTGCAGCTTCTGCAAGAAACCCGCCGTTGAATCCAGTTCCTTCTCCAAAGCAAAGATACAGCGATCTTTAGATTTGATTTCATCCACCTATAGTGAGGAAGAAGGACATCATTAAGTTCTGACGTAAATTGGTTCTGTTGAACAGTGTTTCTTATTTCCGGTGTTACGCTGCTATAGCTAAATGTTATCATTTAAACATTTAAAAAAAGACAGTGAATATGTTGACAATGAAAGTACTCAAAAGAATATAAATATGTAAAGTTGTCAGTTTCTTGTTATTGGTAATTGTAAGTACAAGCTGACAAATGTTTATTATCAGGATAGTTTTTCTACTTAAAGTGAGACAAAATAAGCAAATTAAACATTATTCAAAATGTTTTGCAACACCATATTAGGACAGCAGTATGTATGACTAGTAGGTAGACACTACAGGCACAATATACAGAGACTGTGGTGTGATGAATTTAATCCAAAAGTAATCAATGTCCTTCCAAATAAATAAATATTACATAATATGTATCAAATTGCTTTCTCGTACATTTGTGATTTTAGGATTTACTAGAAAATTATTTGCAGAATACATTTAAATAATAAATAAATAATACTGACTGAATGAAAATAGACAAGCTTTAAGATTATACCTCAGTACACATGAAATAGAAATGAAGCAGAAAATAAAATCTACTACACTATGCTCAATCCCTGCATGAATATTCAACAAGCACAGTGGTCCTAATTCATATTTTGGCCAATGGACACATATCGGTTCAGTATTTAATCATTTGGTCGCGGTGACAGTGCCTACCAGTCTGCGGATGTCCTTCTCAGAGTCCCACTTGATCTTAGAGATCTGCTCCTGGTGCTGCTGGTGCTCCACCCGCAGGTCGCCAGCCTTCATCTTGTCGGACTGGATCATGTTGCTGAGAGCCTCGTCCGTCTGCTTCTTCAGAGACTTCAGCTCCAATATCTCCTGCAGGAGCTTCACCCTCTCCACGTCGAAGAAGCGGCGAGCATCCTCCTTGGCTTCCATAGTCAGGGCTGTCCGCACCTGGAAGAAGTAGGGGGGCAAAAAGAAAGGTTTCCATGTGCGGGGATTTCCACAGAAAGGAAATATGAGTAATGGTTATTTATTTATAGCGGAACTGTTCTTCAGAAGGGAGGCTGGTTATCCTGAGCCAATCCCATCTTTCCTGGGTTTAGCCCAGAGATGGCAAAAGTACACACATCCTTTACTCAAGTAGAAGTACAGAAACACGCTTTTTAAAAATACTCTGGTAAAGGTAGAAGTACTGACTAAACTTCTTTACTCAAGTAAAAGTAAAGAAGTATAGACTTTGAAATGTACTTAAGTAAAAAGTACCCATAACTACCAACTGTTTTAAAGAGTAACTAACCACCCTTTATATTAATAGAACAATAATGTCATTGTTAGCTGATGAATGTGTCGATGCTGAACAACGGCAAAATGACAACGTTTTCATTGGTCCCTCTTCTTTAGAGAAGACCAGGAAATGATGGATACACGGATCGTGTTCAAATCAATAGGCACGCAATGACTCTAAATAATTATGATCACGCCACCAAACACAGATTAAAACTAAAGTAACAAACCTGTTTTGAAAATGTAAGAAGTAGAAAGTACAGGTATTTGTGTTCAAAATGTAAGAAGTAAAAGTTAAAAGTCGTCAGAAAAATAAGTAGTGGAGTAAAGTAACATTTAGCTAAGTACAGTAACAAAGTATTTGTACTTCACTGCTTCCCACCTCTGGTTTAGACCCACATATGTTTCACAACGGCAAAATCAATCACTATCTTCACTCCCTTTTCATAGTCTCACCTTCTCTCCGCTGCCATCGCGCATGGCGTTCAGAGCTGCTTTGAGCCTCTGGTTCTCCTGATCTTTGATTTTGGCGTGGCGGGCCAGCTCCAGCTCATGTTGCCGTGTCAGGTTTTCCCTGAGAGCCTGGAGCTCTTTTAACTTCTCTTCGTGCCACTTGGCCCGCTGCTCCGTCATCATGGCAGTGTGCCGGTGCTGCTCCTGCTCCCGCACCCGCTTCACCTCCTGGAGCTTGTCGCGCTCTAGTTTGCTTACCTTTGAGAGGAGCAACAGAGGAAGAGAAGAGAGGAATTAGGTTTCTGTTTTATAGTAGAAATCACGCTCTGTGATTTACCCGTTGTGGACTTGATGACTTGTGCATTTTGACTGCCCTCAGCAATATTTTTACATTACATTACATTACATTACATTGCATTTAGCTGACGCTTTTATCCAAAGCGACTTACAATAAGTGCATTCGACCAGGAAGATACAACCTTTAAGAAAACAGAATCATATAAGTACATCAGGTTTCATAGAGCCAAACATTTCAAGTGCTACTCAACTGGCATTTAGAAAGCCAGCCCTTTATTAGTATATAAGTGCTTTGTTAGTAATTCTATCGCTCGAAGTGGAGTCTAAAGAGATGAGTTTTCAGTTTGCGTCGGAAGATGTGTAAGCTATCTGCTGTCCTGATTTCAATGGGGAGCTCATTCCACCATTTTGGAGCCAGGATAGCAAACCCACGTGTTTTTGCTGACGGGAACTTGGGTCCCCCTCGCAGTGCGGGTGCAGCGAGCTGTTTGGCTGATGCAGAGCGGAGTGCACGTGCTGGGGTGTACGGTTTAACCATGTCCTGGATGTAGGAAGGGCCAGATCCATTCGCAGCATGGTACGCAAGTACCAGTGTCTTGAAGTGGATTCTAGCAGTTACTGGAAGCCAGTGAAGGGAGCGGAGGAGCGGTGTGGTGTGGGAGAATTTGGGAAGGTTGAAGACCAGACGAGCCGCTGCATTCTGGATGAGCTGCAGAGGTCGGATGGCACATGCAGGTAGACCAGCCAGGAGGGAGTTGCAGTAGTCTAGGCGTGAGATGACGAGAGCCTGGACCAGAATCTGCGCTGATGTCTGGGTCAGCTGGGGACGTATCCTCCTGATGTTGTAAAGCGTGTATCTGCAGCAGCGGGTTGTAGCAGCGATGTTTGCAGTGAAGGACAGTTTGTTATCTAGGACCACACCCAGATTCCTTGCAGTCTGAGTCGGGGAAACAACAGAGGTGCCGATGTTGATTGTTAGGTCAAGAGTGGGACAATCTTTTCCCGGAAGGAAGAGCAGTTCAGTCTTGTCAAGGTTGAGCTTGAGGTGATGAGCAGACATCCACCGAGAGATGTCTGCTAGGCAAGCAGAGATGCGTGCGACGACCTGGGTCTCTGAGCGGGGAAAGGACAGAATTAGTTGGGTGTCGTCAGCGTAGCAGTGGTATGAAAAACCATGCGGGCTAATGACAGACCCGAGCGAGTTTGTGTACAGGGAGAAGAGGAGGGGACCAAGAACCGAGCCCTGAGGGACCCCTGTAGTTAATTGACAAGGGTCGGACTCGGACCCTCTCCAAGTAACCCTGTAGGTGCGGTCGTTGAGGTATGAGGTGAGGAGGGAAAGTGCAGTGCCTGAAACTCCAAGTTCTTGGACAGTGCGAAGGAGGATCCGATGGTTCACCGTGTCGAATGCAGCAGACAGGTCCAGAAGGATGATGACAGAGGAGAGGGAGGCTGCTTTAGCAGTGTGCAGTTTGTCAGAGACAGCAAGGAGAGCAGTTTCTGTTGAGTGACCTGCCTTGAAACCAGACTGGTGCGGATCCAGAAGGTTGTTCTGATGGAGATAAAAGGAGAGTTGTTTAAAGACAGCGCGTTCAAGTGTTTTAGACAGGAACGGGAGGAGAGAGACGGGTCTGTAGTTAATAACATCAGACGGGTTGAGAGTGGGTTTCTTTAGGAGAGGGTTTACTCTTGCCTCCTTGAGACTGTTTGGAAAGTGACCAGAAGTTAGAGAAGTGTTGATGAAATGGGTGAGAAATGGTAGAATATCAGGAGCGATAGTCTGAAGGAGGTTTGAGGGGATAGGGTCCAGAGAACAGGTGGTAGGACGGGCAGAGGTAACGAGGGTAAGAACCTCACTTGGAGAGAGAGGGGAGAAGGAGGTCAGTGTGTGGGTGAAGGGAGGGTCTGGTGACCCAGCGGTGAGTAAAGGTGAGTCAGAAAAAGAAGAGCGAATATCATCAACCTTTTTTTCAAAATGGTTAACAAAGTCGCTTGACAGAAGGGAGGAGGGGGGAGGTGCTTTGGGGGGGTCCAAGAGGGTGGAGAAGATAGAAAATAGTTTTTTGGGATTGGAATAGGAAGATTGGATCTTATCTTGAAAGAAAGTGCTTTTTGCCTGAGAGATGGAAGCAGAGAAAGAGGAGAGGAGAGCCTGATAGGTTAGGAGGTCGTCATGGTGTTTGGATTTCCACCATTTCCGCTCTGCTGCCCGAAGGATGGTTCTATTAGCGTGCATCATTTAGCCAGGGAGCAGGAGGGGACTGACGAGCCGGCCGCGATGTGAGAGGACAGAGAAAGTCCAGAGAGGATGAGAGAGTCGAGAGGAGAGTTTTTGCAGCAGTGTTTGGAGGCAGGAGTTGGAACGAGTCAGAGGAAGGGAGGGCTGAGAGCACCGATGAGGCAAATATATATTCAGCTTAATATATAAACAAGGGGAAAAAAGGCCATAAATCATGAAGAGGAGGGATGTTCCTCCTGCACTTTGTCCTCCTGAAATGTCCCTGTAAGGAATGAATAAAGTATATCGTCTTCTTCTTTCTTATTCTTAAGGACAACATAATGATTGTTAAGATGGTTTCAATGTACCAAATGTAAGAGTGTCTTGTTCTAACTTAAGGTAAATCATCCACTTGTCCTCATTTATGTGTTACTAGTTTTCTACATGCAAAACACAGTACATCGAGTACAAAATTACCATTTTGTATAACGTCAATATTCAACCTTATTCAACCTGATCTGCCTACTGTAAAGGGCTAAAGAGGGACATTACATTTCAAGCATGTTATTTAGAGAGGCTGTGCATTAACTCAACATAACATGCATGCAGTACCATACATGCAGGATGTCGAGACATAGGCATGCCAGTCACAACATTTACTTTACCTTAAACCTAAATCTTAGCTTTTTTTGGACCTGAAGTTATTGTCTGGCTTTCAAAAAAAAGTTAAGGTTTCAAATCTACAATCGTTGAAACATTCAGAGGAAATGTATGTATTTAGATGATTAACAGTACCTTGCATTTTTCTTGGTGTAGTTCTATCTGAATGTCAGTCAGCTTGGACCTGAGGTCTTCATTGGCTGCCTGTAGAGCAGAGATGAGCGCTTCAGGCTTCTCGCTCTTCGTACGCCCTTTCTTGGCCATTGAGTCAAATACTAGAGGGGCTCTTCTAAAGCTTTCATTGAGACTTCACAGAAACTTTCCAAGGCGCTCCAATGGTTTCCAGTTCCTCCTCTTCCTCATTCTCCTATGAGAAAAAAAGGCTTGGGGGTTGGAGGAGACACAAGGAGAGACAGAATGAGACAGATTTACTTGGCACAGTGTTGCTTTGAGCTATATGCGGATAACAGCATGCTAACATGCTGAAATTGATAGTATTTGGATGTTTTCTGTTAGGTTTTTAGATGGTATAATATTCAATATGATCACCTACTTAGCATGCTTCTAATTTCTGCTAAAGGCCAGCAATTTAAGGCAACATTGGCCATCCAAACCTCTGACTGAACTGTTGGCAGACTAGTTGCATTTTGGGTATTGTAGGTGCAAGTTTTTTTGAGGAAGAAAAATGCATGTAATACAAAATACAATCTCCCTCTTAGATCTGTTATATAAGTACAATGCACATTTTTTTGAAGGGATCATCAACGTAATAAGAATTTATCCTGTGGGGAAAATGAATGTCAGGGGATCACAAGATTTGATCAGATGAAGGAAACCTCGTCAATGTATAAACAAAAAAACTAAGGCTGTCAAGTTTTTTTTTTTAAAGCCACTAATTATTTTAACGTGCGATTAACGCATGTGTATTTGTCTTCGGCCCGCCCCGTAGTTTCAGAGCCCAAAGGCTTGACGTTGTTGTTGTTGTTGTTGTTGTTGTTGTTGTTGTTAGTTGAATGGTGGGAGATTCTAGCGAGAGATATGGATACAAAGAAAGGTGTTTTAAACAGCAAGCCAAGCACACAGCTGATGCTGACAGCCCCGCTCCTGCCGCTCGCTTGTGGCAGACCACGCTTGAAAGTTTGTCGGGGAGATGCCTGGACACTTCTATGAGCAGCAAGCTTTTAACAGCGATAGCTAAATGGGTGGCTACAGCTTAACATTGTGGAGTATGGATCGCATCCAATGTGTCGACTGCACATCACAGCGCATTATTTTGACCCACAGTGGGAACGTCTCATGCTTTGACTGAAGAAGAAGACAGAAGAGCGGCATTTTGCCGACAACTGTAAACAGGCTTGTCTGTTTGAGCAACTGGCTCAGTGCAAAGAAGTACACAGGGTTGGGAGAGACTGTAACAGAGAGAGAGAGAGAGGTTCCAGGTTGTTGTGTTGAACATTTTCAGGAGAATATTTGTCATTGTTCCAATGATAATAAACAAACATTTGCATAAAGCATATTTGTCCACTCATATGTTGATAAGAGTATTAAAAACTTGAAAAGTATTCCTCTAAGGTACATTTGGAACAGATAAAAAATGTGCGATTCATTTGCGATTAATCGCGATTAACTATGGACATCATGCGATTAATCGCAATTCAATATTTTAATCGACTGACAGCCCAAAAAAACACCTTAGGCTCAAAATGCTCAGCTGAACGGTAATCAAGGGAAAGGTTGGCACAAACAGCATCACCTAGTTTCCTAGATTAAATTCTATAAATTATTGTCAAATCATTCGGTTTCTATTAATCTGTTATACAGTAGCATGGCGTCTTTAAAATTTCAAGAAATTATTACAAAAGCATATTAAAAAGCGACCTCAAATAAATTCTCTCCAACAGCATTAAGCAATATCACAACATCCTGCCATTACATGGCACCACAAAGATGAGGTCAATAGTATATGAATGTGTCTTATTCTGATAAATGTATTTTCCGTATGCAAGAATTATCTCGGAGAGACACACAAAGATAACACATAAACTTTGATTAGCACTTCTATAAACACTTATAAACATAGTAGCAGACCAAATTGTGTATGAGAAAACATCCAAAGGCAAAAGTAAAATCCTTGGATAAATTAGCTTAAAGTTAAAGAAGGGCCATTAGGGTAATGTTAAGAACCAAATAATCTACTCTGCTATGTTGCAATGCCTTGTTCATACCGTAGCTCAGAATAAACCAACCAAACACTTTAAACATTTGGACTTGGTCAGAATGTGTGACATACCAAGAGAATGTTTTTTTAAACAAATGGTTGTCTGGGTATGTAATTAGAGGTAATCCTTCATTCCCTAGTATTTGCCTTTTCTACCTGCACTGCTTGCGGTCAGCTGAAAGCCAAGGACCTACTGTGATTGACAATTAAGGATTCGGGGATAAAACCCTTAAACAATGTATTAGACCGTTACCATTTTGGTTGTCATGGGAAGGAGGTTCTTCGTATGGGAACCACTTGCAATTATCCATAGATTGCCTCTCATCATTTAAAAATCAGCCTGCATTTCCACAGTGTTGGAGTGTGCATAGCTTCAACTTGCTGCTGATACTTAATATGAGAGGGAGTTGTAATATCTCTCATTGTATACAGTATTTGAGCCATTATGGCATGGCCCACAAGGGAAGAGCCGTTTACATGCTTCAAAAGTAGGTGCCTTTTTAGCATAGCTCTCCCCGACCTACACATAAACCCAATTCCAATCCGGCCTCTTCACCCTTTTCTTACCCACTTCTACTCCGTTTACAAATTTCGCATGGAGGGTCCTCAACATTGAGCACTGTTCCAAATCAATTATCTGGGAGTGGAAGTAGGTTATAAAACCTTACAACAGAGAGTCAGCATCGGTCACCTCTCAACCAGATGCAGTTTCTGACAACGTGTCACGCTGCATGTGTACGTCATGAAACGAGCTGTGTATACAAATAGTTCCTTAGCACCATTTATTACTAAACTGTGCAAACCAAGAATAAGTTAAACTGTCTTACACAGATGTTAAGAAATTAAAGATTAACATTGTATTTTTAATTGTTTACTTACGATCCACTATAGCCGTGTCTAGTCTAGAAAACGGTAGACGTGTGATTGTACAGTGTTGTATATTTACAATATTTGTACAAATACCTAGACGCTCATTCACTAGACAAGCGGAAGATTGCTGCTGTATTTACAAACTAAACGTTAAAGGAGATTCAGCAGTGAGTGTGACTACAGAGGGAGGTCACTCTAGATCTTTTTGGCGAGGTTTAGACTACAGAGTGCTTCAATTTGTCCTCAGTGCTTATTTTGTAATGTTATTTTTAAAGAGCAGTGTGTGTCCAGCACATAAATAACATAGAAGCAATCAATGGCACTTGGCACAGATACATGCAGAGGCACTTTCATTTGCTATCAGTGTCACGGATCGAACCACAAACGCTGTGCTTACTGGTTGGCTACAATAAGGAGGTTGGGCACAGTGTGACTGTATTATTGATTAATTACCAAACGGCAAAACAAACTATTCCTGTAACTGCTGCTTTACCATACCTACAGTAGGGTACAATTTAGCGTATATTATCATTAAGAAACTCTGACTTATAAGATGTGACTCCCTTTGTGATCTGCAATCAGATTTAGAGAACAAACACTGCACAACTTACCAATAGTTAGACTAAATAAGATGTCATGGTATCATTTTATTTTGAATCCACCATTGTTTACTAATCATTTCCAAGAAAGGAAGTGATATGTTACTGTAGTCAAAAGAAGAGGGTTCCTAGACAGGAATGTGTCATTTACTTTTTGAGTAATTATTGTGGAAAAAGTGTTTGAATTTAGATTTATTTCAAAGGAATTCATCTTGTGATCAACACGTACTCTATAAACTCCACCCAGCTATAGAAATAGCACGATTTCCCGGTTCTTCCTAAACACCTAGCTTAGTGAGCGTATCCTTACTATGTGAACTGCCTAAATGTGTCATATTTTCCCTACAATAAAGTTCCATAGTTAAAATATTATCTTTATACGCTATATTTCTTAAGATAAATACTTTAAGACTGTCGATATGGCACGTTGCACATAATGAGATGCATTGAGCTTAAGTGTATTTCAATTGATTTAATTCACATTATAGACAGTGATGCTATGAGTGCTGCTTGAAGGCTTTCGGAGAGTTTTACAGTATCTCAATGACTTTGAAGCTTTAATGCTGTAAAAACAGTCATTTATCAGGGTTCATGACATTTGTTTGAAGTATTTACAGACCAGTGTGTGCTCAGTTGCTCATTTGTTTGTTGGTATAATATGTATTCTTAACATTTGAAATGATTTACAATGTTAAGACAGTTCAAACACTTTGGCAATGTGACAGGATAACACTAATGACATAAATAACCAAATAAAGCTTCAGGTTAACTTCACCTACAGTGTTGTCTTTCTTATACCTTGAATGTTTCTTTTTCAAACGTAGGCGTAACATTTGGGCACAGTATAGCTATAATACCAATAATTTTTTCCAAGCATTTCGTATCTACTTTTCCAAATTATTTAATTAGTAATTTAGCCTACTGTTTATTAATTAAAAGGTCAGTTTTTGAAAGTGTGTCGCTCTAAGATCATATCCTGTACAGCAGGGCTATTCAACTAAATATTCAGTTGGGCCAGATTTTATAACTACAAAATTCGGCTGGGCCAGATATTCAGCGGCCTGTAAAAAGCGGGTAGTGACACATTTTAAACCAACAAATATTACTGCGATGAAAAACATGCAATTTTTATTCATTGTTCATCTAACAAAAGGTAGGTCAAAAAGTGCATAAAAACTTAACAAATTAGCATTAATTTAACAGAATCTGAAAAAAAGTGCACAGTTGTAGCATTACATTTGTTTGCTTTAGAAGTCAAATATTCAGGTTATGTTTTTTGAACCAGGCACATCCCAAAGTGCATTTACTGAATACAATAATAGCAGTCTTAATAAATGTCCTCACATACAAAAAACACAGCTAAAGAGCTCCAATGCAACACAAAGAGGTAGCAATACTTTTTTTTTTACTTTTCAAGTAATAGCAAAAAAATCATACGTTTTGGTCACATTTGACCCAGACACATTACAAAGTGCATTTAAATGAATACAGAAAGAACTGTCAAACCCTTCAGTGCACAAACCCATAACAAGGGATACGGGTAACTATATGAATTAATACTACACAACACGCCTACTATAGTAAACTAGGTGCTTACTATCACCTCATTTGTGATTTGTCATCGCTGACTTTCTCAATGGGAGAAGGGACATTTTTTGTTTTGAACAAGAGCAGTGATTTTTGGCTCATAGGATGTCAATGCAATCCTAAGACATTGGTGAAGAGTGCTGTCAGTCAGGGAGCAGCGAGCGCTACTTTTGATTGAGTTCATGTGTGAAAAGCTTGATTCACATGTGTATGTTGATCCAAACATACTGAGCACACAGATCGCTACTTTCTGAACGTTAGGGAACTGCTGTTTTTTGACATCACTCCAAAACTTCGCTGGCCCGTTAGTGCGCTGCATGTCAATAAATTCCAGTGTATATTTCCCCTTGTCGATGCAGGGGACCACTTCCTTTGCTCGGGTTGATACGTCCCCCTCTATTGCAACAGTGAAGGGGTCTCTGGCAAAGCCCATCATCACCTCTGTGGGCAGAGCAAGTCCATCCAATCGACCGGCAAAGTTCTCTTTCAACCTCGCAATGAAATCTTTCATCACATCCGTGATTTGTGCCGGAGATGTGATGTGTTTGGGGAGCGTCGGAAAATGCAGGATCCGACCCGTGCTCAAGTCGGTCGCGAAAAGGTCCAGCTTGACTTGGATGTGCTCCACAAGATCAATGACCGTTTTGTCTCTGTTTACGCTTCAGAGTTGAGACAGACATGTTTTTGAGTTGCTATCATAGTACCACCGTTACTAGCACCACTAGATGCACTTTCAAAAAACGTGCTACGTTGTGGTTTGGTGGTTTCTATGAAACGCGGAGTGTTGCGTTCAAGGTCTTTACTAGTGTAGGAATTTGGCTACGGGAGGCTGGGCCACTCGGGAGTTGGTTCTGGGCCGCATCTGGCCCGCGGGCCGCCAGTTGAATAGGCCTGCTGTACAGTATAGGATTATAGTTTGGGATTCAAATGTACTATGATTTAGCCTAGAAAATAGTTTTAATTAACTTTTGAAATAACATAACAGGTACAGTTTGTCCGCATTAAACCATCGGACTCAAAGACTTCAACATTAATTATTCTCCCTATTCCGCAGAAATTATGTTTACATTTGCATAAAGGATAATAATAACTGGCATAGGCAAACAGTCGCCATTGAACAGATCTGTTTCTTTTTCGTAGTAACTTCAATTAATATTGTAGTTGTTTTTGAAGAAGCCCAGACTTTTGTTGCCACTTCCTAATAATGTAAGGCGAATTAAAGATATAACTAATGGTTTCTTAATGGTTGATTATTCATTTAGCTATGCTTTATAGATAAACATTTAGGTTGCCAGGATGTTTAAAATCTCTTTTGTTGATATTTATCCTTACAATTTTGTTTCCGTTTTCCTAAATTATTATATTTTGTTGTATGTATTGTATTTTCATTCTGCTGGTCATGCAACAATATTTACAGCAAATTGTTTTAAGAGTATGGTGTAAAAGTTTTGATTCACTGATTCATCTTCAACCACCTTGGACTAGCCATTAATACACCACCACCATGTGAAGCCAATCACAACTCAGCATGAACACTAAGACAGTATTAACCTAGAAACCATCCACAGCAGCGTGGTTTGTCCTGAAGGGGAAGACTAAATATGAATCTGCTGTGAGCCAATCTGATTACTGTCATATTTCATTTTCAGACTACACAGAGAAATAATCCGCTGGCTGGTCAAATGAGCATAACAGAGCCGCAGACAGGCATCATGGGAAATACAGGGTCATGCACCGGATGTTGCCTCAACTGTCTAACCAATTTTCATTTTCATTTCTATTTATAAATGTGTTATTGTGAACTGTTGATTGCACTGATTTCATTATGGGAAACAGACTGGCATTACAGTACTCAACATACAGTATTTCATAGAAAACCATCACCATATACAGCACCTTTCCAAAACTAACATAATCTGTGAACATCACGAAATGACAAACTATATAAAAAAGAAGATTTGTGTTCCCTTACACAACACGCCCTGTAGATGTCTAAACACCCAGCAGCTAAAGAGTGCAGTACTAGCTTATCCCACAAGGAATGGCACCATCTGACAGAACTGAAGACCAATAAATATGGACACGAGTCAAATAAATTGCTAGCGCCATGCCAGAAAGGTTTTAAAAAGCTGAATCTTGCTAAAGCTGATTATAATATTTTTCTGAGAAAAAGAGTGTAAGTCAACTCAATAATGCATCACAATGTCATTTATTGAAGTATAACTCAAATTACCCTAAAAGGAAACGTGCAAAATAATACATTAATTAAATCCAACATTATGAGAATTAATTGAAAAGATTGAAAGTTGATACAATTGGTGCATATAGTAAGATGGCAGGATGGCACACAACATACACACTGTGTATTTGTGTAAACCTATTTTTGACGAATACTCTTTATTGCTTTAAATTATGGCCAACTGAAAAATGCAAGTCAAATACTCATTGCTTTGTTTGATTCTCCATTAACATAATAAATAAATATTTGTGTCTTTAGCTGTTTAGATATTTGACATTCCTTGCCAGCTAGTCAGAAACACTCTGTCTGCCATTTGGTGCTGAGCAGGGTGGTACATTAGAACTTCTAACTGAAAACAAATGCCTGCTGCTGCTTCAGAGGAGGTTGATAAGTGCAGTGAGACTGATACATACAGTGTAATTCCAGTCTGTAAAATCAAATCCATTAGCTACTGAAAAAGAAATGGAAAAGCACGAAGGAGCTGCAGAGTTGAATGATAATTCTCTCTCTCATGCAGCACACTGGCACCATGACCCACTTTTGACTCCTCAGACGTCAATTTTGGGGGTAGGCGCTGGATTTTCCAGACACAGAGTACCAGGAATGGATCGCAGAAATTCAAACGCTGCTGCTGTTGACTGTCAGCTAAAGTCTAATGGCCCTCCGGGGTCTTAGGGTAAAAGCCATTAAGACTTTTTTGTTGGGTTTTAAAAAATAAAAAAATGAATTCTTTTTTAAAGATTTAAATTGTTCATGAAAAGTTGGTCTGCTACAATGCTAACATAACATCATATAATTTTTGTTAGGTTTGGCTTGCTCACTAATATTCCATTTACACATTTCATTAAAACAATTAAAGAGCTGGCTTCTGTATTCCACCAAGTATCAATTTTCATTAATAGTAGGGTATTGAAATGTAGAAAAACATGTTTAACTTACTAGACTGGACATAAGTGGATGTCCTCTGTTCTGATCATAAACAAAGGCTGTTGGGTTGTGTAGTTTTTATATAACCAAATGTATTTTAAATCAGGACCTACCATATGTCATCCACTACCCACTCATGCTATTGTACAAGCCATAATTAGCCTTGGGTGAGGGTTGGTATTGATGCATTTGATTTATTACATTAAAATTAAAAACTCTGACAGACAACATCAATAGATGATGGTTAGATAGATACTTCAATCTTACAGTATTTGATAAAGGACAATACATAATGCAGTTAACATTTGGGTTTATGATCGTAAAGAAGGAGCACACTATAGATTATTTGCAAGTGGGGCAGAAATCTAAAATATTCAGGTCGAGAGGCCAAAGTGCCAATGCTCCAATGTAAATGTAAAACGATTTAGCCAGGAGTCTGACAAAGTGACACACAGCTCAATCATCACTTTCCTGTTCGTTTCTGGATAATGTTTGTCTGCTTCTTAGTTCAACCAAAAATGTTCTCTAATCTAATCCATGTTACTGAAGTCAAAATCGCAATACAGTACATGAACAGAGCTCTCCTATTTCCGAAAAATAGTCTACATACATGTGCTTGATAGGTCACAATAAATGGTATGAAAGTTGAATATACTTTGTATAACCACAAGCTTTATATTGTTTTGACCTCACAGAACAACTGGGATGTTCTATTTGACACCATTTGTGTTTATGTACATTGTCAATGAGCAACTCAAGTGTAATGTGTCTGGATTCCGGTAGTGACATACGTTGGTTCAAAGTATCAAAGCAGCAGATATCTGCTTGTTTTTGGATTATGTTTGACTGCATGAGGTCAACATATCAACACCAAGTACGAACAGAGCTGTACTCATACAGGAAAAAGAGCAGGAAAGAGCAAATGTCTGTCATGTAACATCTTGACATGGATGCGATTATCCACTGATGGAAGATGAGCAGTTACACTATGTGAATATATTCATTTTCAGGAATAAAGAAATTCCTCGTCTGGCCCTGAGCATCACAGAGAACCACTTGAAGTTGAATGTCAAATTCCAAAATCTAAAGCCAGTGTGGGTGCACATTAATAGGGCAAAGTTACTACGACAGCTCTGACCAATTGGCAGAGAGATCATCGCCACATATGAATCATACTTCCTGTCCGTAAGGTTCATTTTCGTACCAAACATTGCGACCCTTTAATAAGAGATTCATCTAACTTTGTTCTGGTTATGTTTATTGTATCTTCTCGCTTTATTTTGCTCCATCAATGTGTACTATTGAACGACCCCCTTTTGCAAGTCAATCTATAAACTATTAGCATGTGGGCAGTCACCAGCCTCCATCTGTGCTGACCCAAAATAAATAGTGTGACAAATGCAAATTCCCAGCAGGGGTGATGTGTGTATTAAATCAGGCCAGTGTGACACCCTCAGGCAGTTGCAGGCTGCAGACCCGGTCCCTCAGTCTGGAGGCCCTGCCAGCCCACTCTGGACTATAGCATCCTCTTACAAAATCACTGCAGCATCCTTTCAAATCATGGCCAGTAATGTGTGATGGCCTGTCAAGCATAGAAATGCACATCATGCAAACCATAAGAGCCAATGCGCATCTGGCTTAACCTGAGGCAAAATTCCCATCAGCTGGGGGCTTTAGTGCACAACAAGTACGGCTACCAGAAGACTAACGGCCGCGGAAATGGGCTCCACACACAAACAGAGATAAGGCATCCGTCGTGTGTATGCTAGATGGCCCTACATGGCGGTGAAAATCCCACACAAGCTCCATCCTCGTCATCTTCGAGGGTTTGCTTAGTGTAGGCCAAGCTATGCCACTTCCGACATGCAGGCTGAGCTGAAGCTACATGCACGAATAAGACATTTATATTTTTTACCCGATTCTGGTATTTATTGGTGCACTGTGGTCCATTTTTGGCTGCGTGAAATTAAAATAACGTATACTATTTACACCGCTGCTGAGATGATCAACCTGACTCGATCCAACAGGCCTGCTAGTCCCAGTAGCTCCCAGTTCCGACGGTTTTAAACCCAACAACGGCAGTATTTACAGACAGCTTTCCATACCTTACCTCGCAATCGATTTTCATCATGTGAGGAGTCCTAATCTGCGTGAAACCGTGTCCATGGCATTTTGTTTTTAGGGGGGAAAAATCGCTATCGAGTGCGCTAAAGTCTCAGCATCAGCAGCAGCCCCACAATGAAGCAGCGATGGCCGGTGGTGATGATGCTGGGAGCCCCGCCCTCCTCTCCATGCAGCCGCGATGAGCTCACTTGTTTCCAGCTCCGCAGGCTCCAGTGCCGCCGCACAGAGTAGACCCACAAACACACCCTGTGGTGGAAGAAGTAGACGACTTTATACTTGCGTAAAAGTATCATTGCTAGATTGGCATCTTACTTCCCACGTAACATAAGTAGCCTACTTATTGTGCAGTAGCTAATTTCACTAATATACAGTATACATTACTGGATTATGAGTATTGATGCATGAATGTTTTCATAACAGCTGGTGAATGTGGAGCTATTTTGATTACTTTGTATACTGCTGCTGAATATCTTAACCTATATTATGTCATAGTGTATTAGTTTATTCATAGTTTTTAATAGCTGATCATCTGAATCTTTAACATAGCCTGTCAGACGAATGTAGTGCACTACATTCGTCTGACAGCTTCAGTTAGGCTATGTTAAATGGAGAAGAAGTAGGCTATAAAGTAGCATAAACTGGAAATACAATACAAATAATAATAATAGCAACAACATAAGTAAGTAAGTAAGGTCACCGATGTTCGATTATTTTAATAATCGAACATCGGTGACCTTACTTATCATGGGCCTATTTCTGACCCTGTTTTTTATGGCCCTTAAATATGAAACATTCTCCCCTTGGATCTAAGAACAGCAAGCTCTCTTGGAATTGTAAAACATGTTTTAATGTATTGTGAACAAACTATCTGTTTTATTTTAGTTTGTATTAATCTCATCTTGTTCTGTAAAAGGAGCGTATAAATGCTAATATAATTGTTAATCAGTGGTTGGATTGAATATGTTTAAACAGTCATTTGTCAATCAATCTTATAATCAACGGATATTTCGTTATATTATTCTAACAATGCTCACCCTCTACTAACCTATTTATACTGTGAAGTTTGAAGAAGGACTTTGCTGAAGCAATATGCCTGTTTGTTTCAGGTTGTTATTGGCATTATATCATTGACACTGAAACCGTAACTGTTCCTTTCTCATTGTCAATGTTTACATCTGCACAAAACACGAGGAGGGGAACCTTAAAATCTGCATTCATGTTGATGCTAAGCTTTAAGTTTTTTAAACAAATGACTGGTGATTTCTTCTATTGTTATTTAACTGTTTCTCAGAGGTATCTCTGTTGGTTTCTGCCTTTTCAATTTTCAACATGGTTGACCCAGTGTGCAGTGTATTGTTTTCCATGTACAAAACATGACATTTTTTTTTTAATCCATACAACATATTGTAGCGACCCTGATAGGATGCTGAGGGTGTCACTCAGGCATCCCCCATCTCTCTGTCAATCACAGAGCTGCACAGTGATGCTGGTCTAGGTGCGGTCCTGTGGTTGGGGGAGCAGACGGGGGAGGGCGGGGAAGTTGTGACGTAGACACTGTTATATATATGGGTATGTGTGGGAGTTAGTTATTATATTAGTTATTCTCTACAGTCCGGTCACGTTCCATCAGCTCTAAAAACGGCCATTATCACTCCCCTCCTCAAAAAACCTACCTTAAACCCGGACGTTCTCGCAAATTACAGGCCCATCTCTAACCTACCATTCCTCTCCAAAGTGTTGGAAAAAATAGTCGCCACCCAACTGCAACACCACCTCAACAACAACAACATCTCCGAAAAATTCCAGTCTGGTTTCCGCTCCGCTCACAGTACTGAAACAGCACTGGTCAGGGTCACCAACGACATCCTCACTGCTTCTGACAATGGCTCCCCCTCCCTCCTCATCCTCCTGGACCTCACTGCAGCTTTTGACACTGTTGATCACACCATCCTCCTCAATCGTCTCCACTCCACCATCGGACTCTGTGACACCTCCCTGGACTGGTTCCGGTCCTACCTCACCGGAAGGATTGAGTGTGTCTCCATGGGAGGTGCTCATTCCCCCACCCAACCCGTCACTTGTGGTGTACCCCAAGGATCCGTGCTTGGCCCCACCCTATTCACCCTGTATATGCTCCCCCTCGGCCGTGTCATCAGCAGGCATGGACTATCATTCCATTGCTATGCTGATGACACACAGCTCTACATAAAAATGGACCCCCCCTGTCCCCCCCGCTCTGCAATCCCACTGCAATCCCCGTCACCATCACCTTCATCCACAATCACCATCTGCCTGGAGGAGATAAAGGCGTGGATGAAACAAAACTTTCTACAACTCAACAGCTCCAAAACCTTGGCCATTCTCATCGGCACCCCACACCAAGTTAAATCATCCCCCATAACAAGCATCACCTTCTCCGACCAGGACCTTCCCCTCTCATCAGTTGTCACCAACCTGGGCGTCAAAATGGACCCCTGCCTCAACTATGAGACCCACATCAAACACCTCTGCAAAACATCCTTCTTCCACCTTAGAAATATAGCTAAACTCCGCCCCACCCTCACTCTTCCTGACGCCGAAAAGTTGGTCCACGCCTTTGTCTCCTCCAGGTTGGACTACTGTAATGCACTTCTCGTCGGGATCCCTAGCAAGAGCCTTCAAAATCTCCAATACATACAGAACAGCGCTGCTAGGATCCTGACGAGAGTGCGCAAATACGAGCACATCACCCCCATTCTCACATCACTGCACTGGCTTCCCATCACCTCCCGGACAGAATTCAAAATCACCCTGTTAACACACCAGTGTATCCACGGAAATGCCCCCCCCTACCTCAAGGAATTGATTGAACCACAAACCGCCACCCGCAGCCTCCGCTCGGGAAATACTAACAAGCTGAAGGAACGACACACCAACCTCCGCACTATGGGAGATCGAGCTTTCTGTGCAGCTGCCCCCCGGCTGTGGAACTCACTCCCAGACCATCTCAGATCTCCTCAACCTGTGAACACTTTTAAGAGAGCACTAAAAACCTACCATTTTAACAAAGCATTTGGTTAGCTTTTTAAGCCGGTTTTAATAACCCTGCCTCTCCTTTTTAAAACGTGTTTTTAAACTTGTTTTTTAACCTGTTTATACATTTTGACTCTTGCAAATGGTTTTCTTTATCTTTTTTTATTATGTACTGTAGCACTTTGAGGTTTGTTTCAAATGTAAAGTGCAATACAAATAAAATGTATTATTATTATTATTATTATTAGCGTCAGAGTGTGTGAGGTTGAATCCACAAGTTGTTCCCGAATCTGTGATCCTAAGAAAATAAGAGTTATTAAAGCCTAATAACTAGAAGCCTGTTTCCGACTCCATCTGTGAACGTTACATTGGTGTCAGAAGTGACTTTTCGAACGGAGGATGTCTATCCTGACGGGTATTCGTAACTGCGTCACGGAGCTAGCAGGTAAGCTAGCGGAGATGGAAAAGTTCAGCAAGATGGGAGTGAAGCAGGAAAGTAGTGATGGAGAGGAAGAAGTAGCATGCGGGTGGTCGAAGGACATGAGTGGGGAGTTTGTGAAGGCACGGGAGGCGAGAGAGCGCCTGAGGGAGTCGGGGGTGATGATGGCTAGAGACGCGGGAATGTTGCCATCTTCAGCTGTGTTTCGCGCCAAAACCAAGCGGGATGTAAACAACAATGGCAGCGCCCATCAACCGGTAGCAGCCGCCGCGTCCGTGAAGACACCCAAGTACTCGGGTAAGGCTGACTGGGAGGCTTCCCATGCCCAATTTGAACTGCTTGCACATGCCGGGGGGTGGTCAGTAGAGACTAAAGCACTACAGCTAGCTTTGTGCCTCACGGACGAGGCTCTGTCATGTCTGCTGCTGCTTAGCCCTGAGGATAGACACAGCTATGAGGCCTTAGCGGGGGCTTTGAAGAGGCGGTTTAGACAGTGTTTCCCACCAGAGCTGCTCCGGAACAAATTGAGTAACCGCTGTCGGAAGTCTGGAGAGACGCTGCGGGCGTTGGCTAACGACGTGGAGAGCCTCACGCGGCGGGCATATGCACACATGCCACCCGGAGTGCAGAGTGAGCTGGCACGTGATCAGTTCATCAGGGCTCTCCTCCCTGCGGACTTGAGGGTTGGGGTACAGCTGCAGCATCCACAGTCCTTGCAGGCGGCCTTGGAGATGGCTGTGGAGAGAGAGATTGTGTGGAGTGTGGCAGCGAGGAGCAGCGGAGGGCCGGTAACACCGGCTGTGAGGAGCTGCAGAGAGGAGGAGAAGCCTGTATGGGTTACCAAGGTGACTGAAAGTGTTCCAGTTTTATTAGAGGAGAAAATGAGGGAGATGGAAGCAGCTGTCAATGCAGAGAGGGAACTGTGACAGCAAAAGGAGGCTAGACTCAAAGCGGAGATGGCCTCTCTTGAGCGAGATCTCCAGGAGAGTAAAGAGAAGGAGAACCTTGTGGCCTCTCTGGAGAAGTGCCTCCAAGAGGGTAAAGAGAGAGAAAGGAGCCTGGTGGAGGAGGGTGCCAAGAGGGAGGCGCAGTCCAAAGAGCTGCTCAGGAGCCTGGAAGCCGAGAAGGACCACCTGGAGGAGCGTCCGATGAACCAGCTGGCATCATCAACGGCATCATCGCAGACTACCAGCAGGAGGCAGAGGACAACCGGGAGCATTTGACCGAGCTGCAGCGGGAGGTGGAGCAGTTGGCGAGGGAGCGGGCCGAGTTGGAGGCCGAGGCGCAGAGCGAGAGCGACCGGGCCGCCAGGCTGGAGGAGGACATGAGGCAAGAACAGAGAGAGAGAGAGAGCTGAAGCAGAGTCTGGTAAGCAGAGGGAGCTGGAGCAGCAGCTGAGGTCCGCTCAGAAGGTCAGGGAGAGCAGTCAGAGCAGAGAGCGGCAGCTGGAGGAGCTGCCGATGGAGAAGCAGCTGGAGGTCCGGCAGCTGCAGAGGGACTGCATCAAGTACCAGGAGAGGATCAGCGAGATGGGAGAGATGCTAAGGCGCTGCAGCAAGGTTACAACGAGCTCCAGAATAAGCTGGAACAATCCCAACTGGAGACTTCAAAAACTTTAGAAGACCTGAAAAGGACAGAAGCAGAGTTGGATACCGGTAAATCTCAGCTGGAGGAGGCCCATAAGCAGGCAAGTGTAGCTATAGCGGAGATGAGTACCATGGAGCAGAACGCCCAACACAGAGAGGCCTCGAGGAAGGCAGAGGCAGAGCAGACCCGGGACTCTATGAGGTTCAGACGCGGAGGCGAACTGAAGGAGATGGAGCTGAGACTGGACGAGGTGGACAGAAGCGGAACTATGACACCAGGACAAGAGGGCAGCATTTCCGGGCCGGGGAACTGGTCTGGGTCTACAGTCCACAACGGAAGGAAGGCCGGTGCCCAAAACTGGAGAGCCAGTGTGTTGGTCCCTGCAGAGTACTGGAGAGGGTGGGGGTAGTGGTGTTTGTGCTGAGTTTTGTTTGTTCCTCGTGGGCGAGGAACTTTGTAGTGGGGGGGGTATTGTAGCGACCCTGATAGGATGCTGAGGGTGTCACTCAGGCATCCCCCGTCTCTCTGCCAATCACATAGCTGCACAGTGATGCTGGTCTAGGTACGGTCCTGTGGTTGGGGGAGCAGACGGGGGAGGGCGGGGAAGTTGTGACATAGACACTGTTATATATATATATATGGGTATGTGTGGGAGTTAGCGTCAGAGTGTGTGAGATTGAATCCACAAGCTGTTCCTGAATCTGTGATCCTAAGAAAAGTTATTAAAGCCTAATAACTAGAAGCCTGTTTCCGACTCCATCTGTGAACGTTACAATATTATCTGCAAAGAAAACTTTGCACTGAATGTATGAAAGACAATTAAAAAATAAAGACCAGTACTCTCAAGCATCTGACTCTTTTGATGGTGAATCGTCCTTTTAAGGCAGGCAATTGCAAACTTTTAACAGTATGGAAGTTACTGTAAATCCGAAATAACATCCTATATATGGTATGTCTATCTCAGTAAGGATTTATTAATAATTAATTAAATAAAGTGTACTCTTCAAAAATAATGGATCATCTTGTTTCCCATTATCAAGGTTAACCCACAGCAAAATCAAAAGTGTTATATTTTCAGTGTTGGGAGTTGGGAATTTAAATATAGAGTTGTTTCAACTAATTGTAAGTGTAATTTAACTCCAAGATAGTTATTATTCAAAAACAGTTGGTGTTGAAACAGGGAGTCAATTGTTGAATTCTCCAGACAACTCTAGAGTGTTGATTTAATTACAAAGCCAGTGTTACAATCTCTCTTTCTGTGGATCACTCACTGGCTGTTGCTCAGTTGGGTGTGGCTTTGACTGTGCGCAATCGAGGCGGGAGACCAAGTCGGAGGCATACCACCACATTCTGTGGAGGATAAACTGAAAAAATGTACTGAGAAAGTACTTCAGTCAATGTTTCGAACCAGTAGCCTAGTACAGGTATTTATTTATTTATTTAGCTGATTAATAAACCAGAGCTTACCTCCAGCTACATAAATACTAATGCTTTTACGGCTGCTGTCTTCGCTCCACGTGCTAGTAATATTTGCTGATATCATTAGCCAGGGTTTTTTAGCCTAACCTCTTTGTAATCAGGGCTGCCAGTGCCAACACTCACGCATTGAGCGTGAGAGTCACGCTATTAACCCATATCTCACGCACTCACGCCACACTTGCCTTTTCTCACGCTAAGTTTTCGTCCAAAATAAATGTATATAAATATAAAAATAAAGTGAAGGAACAGCAAACCGAGCGGTCTACGAAATGAGACGGTCTTTTGGCCAGTAGGGCCTGGCTCATTTCGTGGCATCTGCAGGCAGTGGCAAGTACTTCCGGCATCTGCCACAGAGGCCGCTACTCCGTGGTATCTGTGGCAAGTATATGCCACAGATGTGGTATCTGTGGCAAGTATATGCCACAACTTGCCGTGGCAACTATATGCCACAACCATGCCACAACTTGCCGTGGCAAGTATATGCCACAACTTGCCGTGGCAAGTAAATGCCACAAGTTAAGAGAAGGTTTATGGTAGCTGCCACTCGCCTTCCGGGGCAAATGCTGATATTTAAACCCGTATTTACCGCGTAAAATGTCGCTGTTTTGGCATGACTTTATCGGACTGATCTGTACACAAGACTGATGATCTGTTACTGATGGTCCGATCTCTATTTTTCAAAAAGATTAAACATTATATGTTTTATAGATTTTACTTGGAGAACGTGGTTTGTTAAAATAAATAAACGTGCTATTTTTATGATAATACTCAAGATATATTATTAGTAAATTGACATAAAGATCTAACATTTTTGACCAGAGGTGGGAAATAGGCTAACTTGTATACTCAAGTAGCCTACTGTACTTGTGATTTAGAAATAGCCTACTTGTGCTATAAGGATAAGGACAACCAAGCGCAAAGCCTACAAGCACTAAAAAGCTGGCAAGGGGAGACGGATGAGCATGACTCAGCATTCTGTCAAGAACTCGAACAATATAAATTGTTCGCCAGTTTCAAAACGCAATAAAAGGGTGGATAAAAAAGCATGCATTGTGTCTCGATTTTTAATATACTGTCATGATTGTCTTAACGGAATAACATGGTTTGTTTAGATTCACTGATATCAATATCTAATAAGAATAATCTGAAGCATTTAAATAAAAATGTTCAACCAGAATTAAAATATTAAACAACAAAACAGATACAATGACATTAATCTGTTTATTAACAACGAAAATAATACAAATTAAGTACATATGCCTGGATTTAAAATAACACATTTATACATGTGTACAATCAAATATAACTGTCCTTTGCCTCATTTATAAAATATAAATCTTAGCATCTCACTAGAAGTGGCAAATCCAATCAGTTACAGCTGCCCTAAGTCTGTAGCCAAGTCTAATAACACCATTGTACACGTTGCTGTGTCAATACAGATATTTATTTTTTAATTATTTGTCTTTACTAGTAACAATACACCTGGTTATCGTAGCAAGCAGTGGAAACTCCCCTCAAGAAGCGACAATTGCCAAGGGCTTGCGTTGCAACGCTCACTTGCCAATATTTCTTTTTTTATTACAATATAGGCCTATGTTTAGCCTACTATCATAGATATAGCACGTTTGTTTATTTTAGCAAACCAAGTAGGCTATTCCAAGTAAAATTGAATATAAATGATAATTTATTTTCTTTTTGAAAAATAGAGATCGCACATCAGTCCTGTGATAGTCCAGCGACATTTTACACAATAAATACGAGTTTAAATATCAGCATTTGCCACGGAAGGCGAGTGGCAGCTACCGTAAAACTTCTCTTAACTCTGGCATCTTGTGGCAACTCCCATTCAGCATGCGCAAATGCCACGGCAAGTTGTGGCATATACTTGCCACGGCAAGTTGTGGCATATGCTTGCCACGGCGAGTAGTGGCAACACTCATTGTGTTCTAGTATGATAAATAAAATAATATTGTACCTTGAAAACCAATGCATTCGTTCATTTGACACGTTGGTGGTTTTAGGTAGGCTATACAGCGACCCCTGGCGGTTCTAGTGTGAAGTAAAAGTAGAAGTAGCCAACCTAAATGTTGGAATACTCTGTTACAAGTAAAAGTCATGCATTAAAATGTTACTAAAGTAAAAGCGCAAAATGATTAGCATAACAATATACTTAAAGTGCATATTACATGTTTTCATTATAATGATTGATCATGAAAGTGTTCTCAAAGCTGGTAAAGGTGCAGCTAGTTTTAATGACTTTGTATACTGTAGTAGGGTATCTTGTGAATTTACTCCAGGAGAAACTATAAAGTCTGATTTAAGACTTGATTATATGTATCATCATTAATCAGAATCTGTAGTAAGTAACTAAAGGTAGCGTATTAAATAAATGTAGGGGAGTAGGCTACAATTACACAATTTACCTCTGAATTGTAGTGGGGTAAGTAACCTACTACGTAATATACCATTTACATACTCAACTAAAGTACAAGTAGGCTATTTCTAAATCACAAGTACAGTCCTAGAGTATACAAGTTGGCCTATTTCCCACCTCTGGTCAACAATGTTAGGTCTTTATGTCAACTTACTAATAATATATCTTGAGTATTATCATAAAAATAGCACGTTTATTTATTTTTAACAAACCACGTTCTCCAAGTAAAATCTATAGAACATATAATGTTTAATCTTTTTGAAAAATATGATCGGACCATCAGTAACAGATCATCAGTCTTGTGTACAGATCAGTCCGATAAAGTCATGCCAAAACAGCGACATTTTACGCGATAAATACGGGTTTAAATATCAGCATTTGCCACGGAAGGCGAGTGGCAGCTACCGTAAACCTTCTCTTAACTCTTAACTTGTGGCATTTACTTGCCACGGCAAGTTGTGGCATATACTTGTCACGGCAAGTTGTGGCATATATAAGTTGTGGCATATACTTGCCACGGCAAGTTGTGGCATCTGTGGCATATACTTGCCACAGATACCACGGAGTAGCGGCCTCCGTGGCAGATGCCGGAAGTACTTGGCACTGCCCGCAGATGCCACGAAATGCGCTTGCTGTCTCTCCTTTTGGCTTCAGTAAAGTTGGAACGATATTGGGAGATTCTGATTTCACGGATCAATAACTCATTAACAAAACGTTATTCAGACACAAATGACGTCTCCTAAGTACCGTGGTGAGGTTGAAAACGAACTACAATCACATTTTGATCAAAAAAAAAGCCAATACGCGCCGCCCTCCGAGCTGGACACATTAAATTGGTCTCTATCTGCAGCCAGAGAAGAAACGAGTGCTCAGGGACCGTCTGCAAAGTGCAATTCCGAGAAAAGAGAATACAATAATATTCAATCACTATTATACAGCTTATTACTGCCAAACTCACTACACACACATCAATAATCTTCTGTTGGTCATACTACAGCAGAGAGTTTTGAAGAATATGCTTTTGAATAATTTTGGGGAATATTTATGATGTAAATCTTCAATAAATATGGCATCATCTTAAATAACTTTACTATTATACAGTATATTTCTACCAAACTCACTATTTGCATTGTTGTTGTTAGCATCTGGGTAGCTAGCTGCGCTAACGGATATTAGAAGCTGTTTCTCAAACAATGAGAGGGAGAGCTCAGTGAGGTCAGGGACTCTGTTTAGATAGTTAACTTTAGTCTAGTTATCTCAGTGGTTCTCAAACGTTTTGGTCACCATTTATGAGAATAAATGAAAAACAGTTATGAAATACTATGACAGTAAAACAAGAATAAAGTTTAAATGAGTTATTTTTAAAACATCCAGAAAGAAAAAGAAAATCTGTTTACAGTTCTGTTTCATATGTTGAGAGCTGTATCCTTAAATTCATTTTGCTCTCAAAGTGCACCAGGTTGATGCATTTAACTTCAATATTTAAAAAAAAAAAGATCTTCCTGGCGGAGCATGCCCAAGGACCCCCCGGAGTTGAGGACCCCTTGTTGCCGTCTGTGAGGAAAATAAATGGGGCTCAGAGCCTCAGAATACTGAAATCTGTATTTTTAAATCTTTCCTTCTAATTTGTTATTCTTTTCAAAATAACACACTGTTATTTACTTGCCAATAACACACAATTATCCTTGCTTTTATTTATTGGTTTAATTCCATAATCTCTGGCTTTTTTGGCGTCCGTCAGGAACTGAATTTCAAAATAAAAATAACCGGAAACAGACGTAGGCCTCTAGGAGTTTAGGATGGCCGAAGACACTACACTACCCATAATCCCCAGCTATCGTTTAGGACTACAGTCCTCGTGATTAATCTTCAAGCGCTGGGATTGGATGTTGGAGTGGCAGTGCGCCAAGGTTACGCCGAGCGTCAAACAGCTGTTTGAAATGGAACAAAACCACGCCAGACTATCCAAAACTGGAATCGAACGCCCCCCCCCCCCAGAACTACACATGCTGGCTATTGTGTTTTGCAAAATTTTCCATGGGACGTCTCTACTGAACGTTTTCATTTTTCCCACAATTAGAAGTTGCCAGTATTAAACACATTGGTGTTATCAAAAGTAAAACATATAATTAATAAATGGGTGAAAATCGCTTGTGTCCATAATGCGCAGCATTAATATATACCCACGTGACAGATCATTGTTACTTTGTAATTCTACTCCACAATACAGAGGTTAACCTGATTGCCAAGTGCCAACAATCAGGAGAGATATTTGATAGTTGGTGCTTGAGAAGACTAAACATTTATCTGCAATTGAATGGAAACGAGTAATAAAGTATATTCATTACTCGTTACTCTCTACTAATAGTTAATTAAAGACTGTATAATGGCTATTTTGCACATCCCTTTCAAGATTTCAAGATTTTCAAAGGTTATTGACTTATCATATACACAACTACGGTGTATGCAATGAATGAAAATCTTGGGTCACAGGTTCCTCAACAGCACATTACAAGACATCTATCAATATGTGTTTGTACCTCCACCATTAAACTGTCATATTCTGCACATTTCTTATACTATCTACATACATAAGAGTATAATTCATATGTATAATATCAGATAAAATAAGTGCTTCAACATAGTTAACATTGCAGGAAAGCAATATATTAGACGTTAAGTACTTTGTCATGCTTAATATTTATCTGTAGATACCCCCAAAGCTTTTTTCTTATTTAAAAGAGGACGTTAATCTAAAGTATTATTTAATGTTTAAATAAAGGTTAATTCGTATTTCTGTTTTGCACCTCCTCCTATTAATATCTTTGTACATCCTGCTCTAAACTGTTTTATTGTAGAGATCACTTACAGTATCTTCTTGATTTTTTATATTCTATGTTTCTATCACAGACCTTCTACTTTCCCCCGATGAAAGTATGTACTCTTAATATTTTTGTAATCAAATATAACACATAAAAACAATAATTAAATAACGTGCTTTAACCACTAGGCGGTGCACACAAGGTACACACAGCTATAATAACTTTGTATTATTAGTGTAGGACACTTATGTATGTACAACATCTGAAGATGTGTAGTTTTATTCATGTTTTCACATAATTTTATAGCATATTGCTATACTATTTCAGACTCAGTATTTACATTCTTATATTCAAAGAAAATCAAAGTCCTTTTATATCAGCTGTGCACCGTTATGGTGTAAATATAACCTATCTACGAATTAGATCAAATATAAAAGTCAGCCGAATTAAGGTTGATACTGCAAGGAGACGTATTGTTTGAAGAGAAATTAAAGATGTTGATATATTTATGATCCACGTTAAGTATTCAGTTTCGGCGGCATTTCATCCAGTTTTTGCAAAGGTCTTCTCATCAGGGCTCTATAAATAAAGAACTACAGCAGATCTGTAATATGTAATGCAGCCGAACCGTGTATTACAATGCCGTTATGTGATGACTTTCAAAGAGAAAAGCAAGAATACTCGGAATTAAGTATTATTTTATTCTTTTAAAATGTTTTCCGGATTTCATATGATATAAACACCAAATCCCAGCATGCATTGCGGCTAAACCATCCAAATAGCGAGCTTAAACCATAGCTGAGGATCTTGGGTAATCGCTCGAAATGCCTACGTCTGTTTCCGGTTATTTTTATTTTGAAATTCAGTTCCTGAAGGACGCCAAAAAAGCCCGAGATTATGGAATTAAACCAATAAATAAAAGCAAGGATAATTGTGTGTTATTGGTGAGTAAATAACAGTGTGTTATTTTGAAAAGAATAACAAATTAGAAGAAAAAAAGATTTAAAAATTACAGATTTCAGTGTTCTGAGGCTCTGAGCCCCATTTATTTATATAAAAGTCCGAAATTATACGATTTAAAATAAAAGCAATAATTGTGGCTTGATATTGGGTAAGAACATGTTTTTATGAACCAACCAGTGTCACGATTCTCATGTTATGTCACGTTTATAGTTTTGTAGGTTTGGGTGTTTTTGCTGTTTTCCATGTCATGTTTTCCTTTGGGTTATTGTCTGGTCCTTTTCCCTGTGTTTTCCTCTTGTCATTAGTTTCCCTGGTGTGTCTAATTGTCTGATTATGTTCACCTGGGCCCCTGTGTTTTCTCCTCCCTCCTCACCTGTGTCTTGTTGTGTGATTGAGTCTTGTGTGTATTTAAGTTCTGGGTTGTCTGTCTGTCTTGGTCGGTTCGTCTTGTTCCCTGACTAGTTCTGCGGTGAGTGTTCTGTTTTGTCATTGTACATATATATCATAGCCTTGAAATAAAGGAAGTTTCAGTTTATATCTGCATTTGGGTCCTGCTTGTTTCACAAACCGTGACAGTACGAACCGACCTGAAATATGGGCCCAGCAGATCCTTTCGAGCAGGAGATATTGGAGTTAACCGTTGCTTTGGCTGTCTGCTCTAGTCGATGGTTGGGAGCGTCCAGGGGTCAGCAGCGAGAGGCTGTTCGGGCTGAGGCACACCAGAGGGCAATGGAGAAACCAGGTTTAGTTAAATTCTTACCTGGCTGGATTTTGGACTTCCTCTCAGTGTGTGATTCCCGGCCTGCTAGCCCCAGGCATGCTAGCTCCATGTCTCCCAATTCCCAACCTGGCACCATACGCCTTGGTGGGTTCCGTCTGAAGTCAACCCGTGCTTCTGCCCCAGTTCCTGCTCCTGTCGAGGAGTCATATTCTGGAACTCGTCTGGCTTATGGAGGTCCACGGAGTATTCGGGCGGCTGCTAAGAGGAGGAGTCGCAAGGCCAAGCTAGCAGCTCAAGCCCCAAGAGCCATGGTTCCGCCCCCAGAACCGGACCTTACAGCCATGTTTCCGGCTCCAGAACCGGACCTTACAGCCATGTTTCCGGCTCCAGAACCGGACCTTACAGCCATGGTCCCGGCTTCAGTGCCGGCTCCAGTAACCATGGTCCCGACTCCGGCTCCTCGTCATCTGCTGACTCATCGGCCGACGCCAGCTCCTCGAGTCCTGTCGGCGTACCGGCCGACTCCAGCTCCCCGTGTCCTGATGGCTGTCCGTCCGGCACCAGCTCCCCGTGTCTTTTCGGCATACCAGCCGACTCCAGCACCTCGTCTCCGGTTGGCTGTCCGTCCGACACCAGCGCCCCGTGTCCTGATGGCTGTCCGTCCGACGCCAGCTCCCCGTGTCTTGTCGGCATACCGGCCGACTCCAGCACCTCGTCTCCTGTTGGCTGTCCGTCCGACGCCAGCTCCCCGGGTTCTGTTGGCGAACCAACCCACTCAAGTGTCGTTGGAGGTCCCGCAGACTGCTCTTCTGCCGGGGGTCCTGCCAACCCCATGTCCTGTGCCGTTGGAGGTCCCGCAGACTGCTCTTCTGCCGGGGGTCCTGCCAACCCCATGTCCTGTGCCGTTGGAGGTCCCGCAGACTACTCTTCTGCCGGGGGTCCTGCCAACTCCATGTCTGGTCCCGTTGGAGGTCCCGCAGACTACTCTTCTGCCGGGGGTCCTGCCAACCCCATGTCCTGTGCCGTTGGAGGTCCCGCAGACTACTCTTCTGCCGGGGGTCCTGCCAACTCCATGTCTTGTCACGTTGGAGGTCCCGCAGACTACTCTTCTGCCGGGGGTCCTGCCAACTCCATGTCTGGTCCCGTTGGAGGTCCCGCAGACTACTCTTCTGCCGGGGGTCCTGCCAACCCCATGTCCTGAGCCGTTGGAGGTCCCGCAGACTACTCTTCTGCCGGGGGGCCTGCCAACTCCATGTCGTGTCCCGTTGGAGGTCCCGCAGACTGCTTTTCTGCCGGGGGTCCTGCCAACTCCATGTCTGGTCCCGTTGGAGGTCCCGCAGACTACTCTTCTGCCGGGGGTCCTGCCAATTCCATGTCTGGTCCCGTTGGAGGTCCCGCAGACTACTCTTCTGCCGGGGGTCCTGCCAACCCCATGTCCTGAGCCGTTGGAGGTCCCGCAGACTACTCTTCTGCCGGGGGGCCTGCCAACTCCATGTCGTGTCCCGTTGGAGGTCCCGCAGACTGCTTTTCTGCCAGGGGTCCTGCCAACTCCATGTCTTGTCACGTTGGAGGTCCCGCCGACTGCTCTTCCGCTGGGGGTCCTGCCAACTCCATGTCCTGTCGCGTTGGGGATTCCGCCGACTGTTCTCCTGCCGGGGGTCCTGCCGGTCCTGTGTCCTCTTCCATGGGGGATCTTGCCGACACCGGCTCCTGACCGGCCTCCGGAGCTGTCTGGTCTTCACCCCTCCTCGAACTCTGCCTTGCCCCCTGGCCGTTCGCCCGAATTCCCCTTTTTGAACTCTGCCTTGCCTCCGGGCCGTCCGCCCGAATTCCCCTTTTTGAACTCTGCCTTGCCCCCGGGCCGTCCGCCCGAGACCCGTCCTCCAGACCCCCTCCACCCACCCTGCTGGATTTTTGTTTTTTTGGGACGTCTGGAATCCGTCCCTTGAGGGGGGGGTTATGTCACGATTCTCATGTTATGTCACGTTTATAGTTTTGTAGGTTTGGGTGTTTTTGCTGTTTTCCATGTCATGTTTTCCTTTGGGTTATTGTCTGGTCCTTTTCCCTGTGTTTTCCTCTTGTCATTAGTTTCTCTGGTGTGTCTAATTGTCTGATTATGTTCACCTGGGCCCCTGTGTCTTGTTGTGTGATTGAGTCTTGTGTGTATTTAAGTTCTGGGTTGTCTGTCTGTCTTGGTCGGTTCGTCTTGTTCCCTGACTAGTTCTGCGGTGAGTGTTCTGTTTTGTCATTGTCTATATATATCATAGCCTTGAAATAAAGGAAGTTTCAGTTTATATCTGCATTTGGGTCCTGCTTTTTTCACAAACCGTGACAAACAGCTTCCGGTCTTCCATGACCCGACCGGAGAAAAAGACGTGCTGCAGGCACGAAACACATTACCAGTAGAAATAAATTGCTTTTAAAATCGTGCTGTGCAACACGAAAAAAAGGGGAAAATCGTGTTGGTGAACACGAATCAATAGATTAAAAATCGTGTTGGTGAACACGAAATGCCATGAGACTGGGTTGGTGTATGTGTGTGTATTCCACTGGAGCGCCCAGTACATTAATGGGAAGCCCTAGTTTGTACATGTTCAATACATCTGTAACACTGTACACATGAACGTTTCTTTTTTCGGATCACCAAAAAAAAAAATCTCACTCTAAGCTGAACTCAAATGTTAGCAGCCCTGTTGTAATATCATTACAAAGTCTGTCATTGGGGCGTTTAGCTCCATGTGTTAGTAATATTAGCTGATATTGTTAGCCGCGGGTGTTAAGCTTCAAGTGTTAGTAAGTTTAGCTGCTATAATTAAAGCTAAACACCTGCGGCTAACGATAGCAGCTAATATTACCAGGCGGAGCTAAACATACTTAGCTAATATTACTAACACGTGGAGGTAAACACCCGTGACCAACGATAGCTCTCCTGTAATATTAATAAGATGTGAGGCTTATAGATGTTACAATATATTACTAACATGTGAAACTAAACACCCGAGGCTAACGATAGCAGCTAATAGCTAAACTTCTCAGTCATATTAGCTGCTATCGTTAGCCAAAGGTTTTTTAGCTCCACAGCAATACTAGCTGTTATTGGTTGCCACGTGTTTAACTCCACATGTCAGTAATGCTAGCTGCTATTGTTAGCCACTGGTGTTGAGCTCCACTGTTAGCATTTTTGCTAAATTATTTCAACAACACTTAAATGTCTTGTGCACAGATGGAAGGCTGACAGGCAGGTAGGCCATCCAGTTATTTTAGCCGGGCCGGCTAAAATTATTGGTCGTGCTTTTTACAGTACTACGGTTTCCACAGATGAAATTTTTTTATGGATTATTTGTCAAAGCACTTAAGATATTCATTGCTATCGGGATGTTAAGAGCATTCCATGGAATACAACAAAAAGTATATCTCGAGCCGGTTTCTCAAACTTACCTACCCCACCTTTAATATTCTTTCTCAGTCATAGAAAAAGTGAGGTTTACCACTACAGAGTGAGCTGCACTTGAATGATGAATCAGGGACAGAGGTGGATGCAGATGTCTTTGAGGAGCTTTTACAAGCAGGGACAACCTTACGGTCAAAGTGTCCACAGGAGAGTCTTCAGGTAAGATTCAGACTTGCAATGAAAAATCAGGGATCATACTGAGTTGTTGCTGTTGAGATGACCCTGTAACATCGTTTGGAGGGCTGAAAGTATGTTGGTTTTTTTTTTCATTGAGTATGTCATTATTTTATCTATCTTGCAGTTGTGCTTCAAAATCTATCGCACACTTTGCTGGAGTCGGACGTTTCAGACACCTCATTCTCCGTGACCAATGCTTCATCCTCTGCGGTGTCTGATTCATCAGATACAAGAATAGTTCTTGAGAGAGACAGTGGAGTGAAAAGAGTCCACGCTGATCGGGAATCAGCCAAAGAGGTACAGGGGCCTACACTTTGCAATTTACTCAGTTCTTTATTAATCATTAAACATGGATATATTGTGCAGATAAGCTATGATTTGTATGCAGGAATGCCCAAGATAATGACTTCCCATATGATTCTTCTTTATCCTAGATGGTCAGAGATGTTCTCCAGTCTAAGCTAGGGGGAGAAAACATCTTGCAAGAGTATGCAACAACGGATGTTACACAACGACAGATGGTAAACCTACTGGTGGCTGACATGATCAAAGTTCATAAGGACTGCATATTCCCTTTGGTGTTGATCATGTTTTCACAGATAGTGCTAAGTAATGTACATTTTGGAAACAGCTGCTCACATGTTAATACAATCTAAAGCTGTAAGGCATTTATACTTTTAAGATAAAATATATATATTTTTTTTAAAGGAGGATCCCGCCAACATACAGTGGGGCAAAAAAGTATTTAGTCAGCCATAGCCGCGGGAAGTAGGGGTGCTGGGGGTGCTGCAGCACCCCCTGTTGGCGAGTGGTGTACATTTGAAAAACTGAGTTACCACCTAAATAACAATGATTAAACTACATAAAATAGTTATGATTTTACTTAAAATAAAATGTGCTGTATACAGCAGCAATGTGCGGTCAGGGGAGGCAGGGGAGGCAGAGCCTCACCTGTCATACTCCAATGTAACGGAAAAACAAATAAAGAAAAACTAAATAGTAATAATAATAAAATGTCTCCACTGATCTGTGTTGTAAATGTGCTTTATGTATGATTCCAATCGCTTTTTAAAGTCAAAATCAGCAAATTTGCCGAGCTCCGCTATAACTACGGGTAGCGATGAGAAGTGAGGCAGGGACGAGCTCTGCCTCTCGTAAGCCCATAGTAATTTGCTGGAGCGCGAGCACTACTTTAACGCGGGCACTTATTTTGTGAGCGCGCTCAAGCCAGTTACTGTGGGGTGAGGTGAGGCACAGATGAGCTCTGCCTCACCTCAGAATGCGTCACCCCACAGAAACTGGCTGGAGCGCGGGCACTAAGCGCATGCCTGTTACCATCTCACTGTATGTCACCAATGTAATGTTTGTCGATCCCTTTATTACATTTATCCCCGCCATCCATAGTCTCTAAATAACTTATTTCACGTATATGATATTTAGGCTCGCTGGTCTCATCATACAACGGCAATGAAAAAAGCACCAGGGGAGGCAGCCATAACCTCTGCCGCACTGAAGGGGGCGCACATGAGCCCACAGGTTCTTGTTGCTACTGTTATTCTACGCAGAGACGGTAGACACAAACAACAAGCTAGACTTTTCAAATTACAGGAAGATAAGGAGGACTTTTACAAAAAAGTAATAGAGATTGTTGTCCAGAAGGATAGCATGGACTTCATCTTCAATTCAAGGTAAGACCACAATTGTAATGAAAATGGGATCTTACTAAGAAAGAACAATCCAATATTTAGATGTTGGGTATCCTTTTGTTGAACGGTCTGTTTAAAATGAATTGAAGCATCAGACTAAAAAAGCTTTTGAAAATAGCTGAATATTTTGATTAAGGTCAAAATATAATATTTGTAAATCTGACTCTGAAAGAGTCAGTGCCTCACCAGCCATGAACCTCACTGCACGTCACTGGTGTACAGTAGCATATAATAGTCATAGTACATATTTGTATCAGTCAGTTGGCTTGAATTTATTTTCCAAATAAATACAATCCAAGTCATCTAGGTCGTAGGTCGTGAGAGAGTGACGTAATTGACGTGACACACACTGCAGAGTGACAACTTTCTAGAATGGCGCAAAAAAGGATTTTGGATTTTTTTTCTCCAACAAAAAACCCAATAAAAAGAGTGGACCACCAGCTACTCCTTAGCCCACCACCTCTGCAACTAGAGTAATATGACACAGAAGGATGGGTACCGAGAACCGGTACTAAGTCAATACCAGTACCTGATTGGACGGTATCGGTATACCGTTAAGCCGCTGGACAAACGGTGCTGCTATCTGTTACGTCTACTTCCTTAGTTTAACTTTAAACCATTCTGGTTGGTTGGGAACCCTCATCCTGTATGATGTATCCGGTTTGAGACCCCTCTGATTGGCCACTGTAAATGCCACTCCTCATCTCTCTCAACAGCGCTCTTATTATTGTTGTGAGACTCCCGCAGGCATGGCGGACAGAGCGAAGCGATCCAAGGTCTGGGTGCACTTTAAAAAAATGTAGTGGCGATAGTGCAAGGTGCAATCTATGTACTTAATTAGTTGCTTGTAAAGGGGGTGACACAAGCAACTTAATGAAGCATTTGCAACCGAGACACTCATTGAATCTAAAACGGTGCTAGCGATACTGCTAGTGCTAATAGTGCTAATAGTGCTAGCGGGCTTCAGCCGCGCCGTGTGTAAATGTGACCTGAGCGAAGGCTCGCAGGCAGGTTAGCTGCTGCGCACGGGTAATATGTTTGGTTTACCTGGATGCAGTCTTGCAGGCACATCTACTTGTCTTTTTTTAGTTTATTAACACCAAATTATTGAAAAGTATCGAAAAATACCGATAACGATAAGCAATACCGGTACCGGTATCGATAAAATCCTAACGATACCCATCCCTCTGACTTTGATGCATGTCCATAGTAACATTTTGGACAATGTGGATGTATCTGCTCTAATGAGGGTCTTCATTAGTGCCACCCCAGGCTACATTTGGAGTTTTGTGAAGCCCCAACACAAGGTAAGACGATATTTTTCCTTTAATGCTGCTGCCGCTGTGCAGTGTTTTGCCTTGTCAATCAGTTAAAATTGAATTCATAGTTTTATTAATATTGTAAATAGTATTTTCTGACTATTTGTAATGTTATGTAGGTTTGTAAGGCCCATAGTTAGCTTGTGGGCATGTGCAGCTGTTGCTAAGTGATGTAGGTCTATAATGGTTTATTAAGCCTAACAGTTAAGGCGAGACACCCCAGGTGAATAGGGTAATTTTTTTTTACTTAAAGATATCAGCTAGAAATTTCTCCAGTTAATTACCTACAATAAGGCAATTGTGTCTTGTATTACAAGTTTTCTGAATATGCAAATGATCCATTATCTCATTTGCGCATATTTTTAACTCATTTCAGGAACCGAAATCTGAACTTTGGGTAAAGCTAGGTTAAAAATTCTCATTTCATTTTGTAGTCATATTATCATCCAAGGCTTTTACAGAAGGGATTTTGGACATCTTTTTTTATCACTCCATAAATCAGAAAATACTGTCAACAGCCCTAAAATATCAATTTTCGCCATGTTTCTAGGTAGGCTTGGGCGGTATGACGGCATTACGGTATACCAGGGTATTTCGAAATACCGTCGGTATGATTTTCAATACCGTGACGTCACAGACTGTGCGCCAAATCACAGATGCGTTTCATTCTATTACACTGACACGGAGTTTTGATAGGGACGACATTGGTTGTAATGCACAGCAGAGGGCAGGGGAGGGCAGTCCGTCTTTCCCGCTCTCAGAGCTCAGCACAGAGCTGATCTGAGCAAGATGGCGGCAGCATTTGCCGGCCCCGAACTCGGACAACTAGTAAAAAAGAAAAATGCCTCTGCGCCTGTTTGGGACTATTTTGGGTTTACTCGTCGCCAGTGACTTCATCCAGCACAACGAGAGACAGACGCACTTCTTTGGGAATGTTTAAGACGGGGTGAGTGAGTGTTGACATTTTTTAATCCTATGCAACTTGTTGATGGTTTTGTAGTGGAGGTCGGACGGTTTTAAAAACGAAAGCATTAACGTGCTAAACATTCACGTGAGTAATCCAATGAATCAAATGGAAATAAGGTTTTTAACACATGCACGGAATAATATTGCCAAACTAGTTAGTGAATATAGCAAACTTTATTCAATAAGTCAAGTATTTACTCCCGGAAAATGTTTATGTATGATGATATATTGTTAACTTAGCTCACAATGGAAACAACGTCGGACATCTACAAACGCGTCCTGTATCCGATCTCAAAATGTGCCATTTGCACAATGTGTCATGTATGCAGCCCTTGTTTTGCACTTGCGCGCATGTCGCGGCACTTTGCGAGCGTCTACCGGCTCGGGCTGCATTTTACACCGAACATATAATATACCGTTCGAAACATCTATTTGCCGCCGAACGCCACCTCGCTCAAGTCGACCCAAGTCATACCGTCATATACCGTATACCACGGTATGATGTCAGCAAGGTATGACGGTATGAAAAAAATGATACCGCCCAAGCCTATTTCTAGGTATACAATCTTATATAATTCAGGCTATGAATGACATATGAACAAACCCTTCTTGCCTTCATAATATTGATAGGAATATAACTGGAAGGTTTGGTGTATGTAAGTGCAACTGAAGTGGACATTCCGGACTCAAGAGTAGGAGAAAAAAACCATTTTGAGAAAACGACCTTTAAAGATTGCAGTGTGGCGCTAACTAAACCCTCCTGTTCTTTGGATGACAGCTTTCGCCTCGACGCACTCCGTGAAGGTATTTCATGTTCGGGGGCATTTGTTTTGTTGTATACTCTTGCTTCGTGCAAGTGACAATTGTTGTTGTCTTCTCTGTGAATGTTTTTTTCGCCATTCTTTTGCCATTTGGAGATTTAAATTTCTAGCGGAAAGCTAACCAGGAAGTGTTTTAGCACACCACGTGACGCATCTGAACGAATCACGTTGTCAGAAGTTGACACCAGCCAATGAGATTTCGTTTCTTGGTTTAAGACCCTTTTGTACTTTCACGATTGGTTGCTGATACAAAAGAAATGACCATATTTGGATCCGATGAGATTGTCCAAATACTTATTTTCCCCCATAATTTGCAAATAAAGTCTTTAAAAATTAGACAATGTGATTTTTTCTGGATTTTTTTTTTTTTCTCCTTTTGTCTCTCATAGCTTAGGTATACCTAGGATAAAAATTACAGGCCTCTCTCCTCTTTTTAAGTGGGAGAACTTGCGGTGGCTGACTAAATACTTTTTTGCCTCACTGTATGTGCGAGAAAAGTGTGCTCTTGGCATCATAACTCTATTTCCATGTCTAAGAGATCCATACTCAAAGAATGGATACGTAAGTCTATGAATGAATGACCTGTATTCGATTTTGTGAAAAGGAAGTGTTCATTCTTAACTTTTTGAACAACCTTCCTGTAATGCTATCACTTCTGTGTTCTCAGTTTTGATTTCTTTTTGGATGTTACAGGAACACTACTATGATGCGGATGGTGGATCTGGCTACTTGGCATGGAGGATAAAGACGGTTCAGCGGAACACTGCAGTTCAGTCCCGGAGGTACTACCCCAGCACAAGATGGTCCAAAGAGCAAGAGGGATTTTCTCTTGACTTGTGAGCAACTGACTGGTGAGGAATGCATAGAGGCAATATCCTTCATGAAGCATTGAGCTGACGAATCAGTTGTCAAAGAGATGATGAAGGCAACATTTCAGTGTCGGCAAGCAATGATTCGGGACCAGCAAGCCTCTTCAACAGTCCTGGATGTGTTTCCTCGACATCCCTGGCTTGGTAAGAACAACATGTCATATATTTAGTTTCTTATTTGTAAAAATTAAATTAAATTATTTGGATGGTCTGAGGGGTTCATGTGGTTTCTCCTGTAGGTTGACCAAGATTTCACAATGATGTTTGGAGAAGAGATTTCTGGCAAAATGTTGGCGAGATGGCCCACTTTCTTCAAACCTAGGATCTTGGCAGACTGCAAGAATCTACACTCTAATGTTCATGTTGATGACCTCTTGTCTGCACAACAAAACTCAAATGAGTCAGGCAAGTATTTTCTCTTGCAGATTTTGTTTACTGAAAATCTTGAGACCTTTCAATGTTATCGGTTGCATAACCTTGATTTAAGACTATTTTCAGCTTTAAACGACTGACTGTTATATTTGCATCTTTTTTGCCCCTAGGATGGGACAGTGACCTGTCAAGCCTTCTACTCTTGGTTCATCTACTCCCCCCAACCTCAAAAGGCCATAAGAAGAGTGCTAAAATTAGCTCGTATCAAGCTGTCAGCCATGTTGTGACATATCTTAAGGTAGGCATTATTTTAGTTTTTGTATGCAGTTGTTATATCACTGACACTCCTTGAGTTGGGACAATTTTGTTTTAAGTAGCTTAGTCTGCCATTAAAACTTCTCTGTCTCTATGTTTTTGCAGATTGGAGCCCGTGTTGAGACCTTCCTTTCGAGTTTGGAACCAGGGCAGCCCTTCCTGCTGTGTGTTGGTGAACAGAAGAACAACATTAAACGGTTCTACGTCATCGTTGACCACAAGGCCATCACTTGCAAGGGGCAGAAATCCATGGCAGCCTTCGATGAACTCTTCAAAGCTCACTTCATCTTCAGTCTCTTCACTGGGAGAATTTTAATTTTCAGAGGTTCGAGTTTGGTAGAGTCAGGAAAGAAATGATTGACAGTTTGGGAGGGTGGTGAGGCTTTAAGTGCTGCATTTAAGGTGAATGCATACTGCGACGTGTCAACTAAAGAAGTATGGAACTGATTATCAAATTGGAATGTTTGTTTTAATAAGAACTGATAAAGAAACTCCTGTTTTTGGAAAAATCAATAATATCATTCTAAATGAAGATCGAGCTTTCATTTTGATTTGCAAACTGGACACACTGTATTTTGATGAACACTATAGTTCATACTGTATCGAGGAGACGATTGGTTCATTTTCTGTTATTTCTATTGATGATTTACGTTATTATAGACCCTATGACAGGTTTTCACAGTTTTCTAATGAGATGGATGGAAAAACATACATAGTGCCACATTGTCATATTGTGTAACCTGTGCTGTTAAGGACTGAATGGACGTACTACTGTGGAATGTTAATGTAAGCCTATGTTGTATGTGTTGTTTTTACACAAAATACAGTTATGTTAACTGCAAACTTTGAAACTTGACTTGTGTCTTTCTTTTATATCGTTTTTATTAATAATGTTGCATTGTGTGTAGGTGAAATTATAAATTGACACCCTACAGTGTTTATGAATCAACTCTAAAGAGTTAAATATTGAGTTACATTGTATATCCTTAATAGTGTTAATATGACTTTAACTCTATTTAGTGTTAAAAAAATACACTTGTGGTGTTAACTTTTGACTGCAAGCTAGTGTTGCGTAAATGTAACACTGACCGGTGTTGACCAGAGTTACATTTTAACTATAGAGAGTTGCTGGAACTCTGTCTTAGTGTAAACTTTTTAACACTTTCAAAAGTGTAGTTTTAACTCAAAACAGTGTGGACCAATATAGACACTTTAAAAGTGTTGTATTTGACTCTATAAGAATTAAATTAGCACTTACAAAGACTTATTCTGAAAAATAAAATAAAACATTTAAATCATCTATATGTTCCCAAACTTTTTTTTACCAAGGCACCCCTGAAAATATTTCTCGACCCCAAGGCACCCCAACTTTTTGTAGATTTAAAAACCACTTCAGACCTTAAACTAAAAACCATAAATACACCATAAATTGGTTTTCAAATGTGTATTTAATTGAATAGAACATTTTATAGAACAAATAATGTATTCAAACATAATAACAAGAACCAGACTAAAAATGTCAACACCATTTCTATGATGAATTCAATATTATAAAAAGGCCTACTAAGTAAGCTCTTTTGTTTTGGCTGAAAATAGTAGGCCTACCTGTGTAAAAACACGAATACATATCAATACAGTTATTATTTTACATTTGGATTTCAAAAGAGGCAGGCCTATGATCACTTAGATTAAATAATAACTTAATAGAATTGGAGGGATGAAACAATGCCCTCTGACCTGACTGTGGCCATGTGACTCATCAACCACATCCCAAATATGAAACATTCTGCATTTCGCTATCCAGATAATACTGATTGACAAAATCATAAATCATAAATTTATAAGAAAGGCACACAAATTAACATCCAAACATAAACATTTCTCAGACCGTTACACGGTGCTAGTGCGACACTTGTGCCTGCTTTTGTGAGCAGAGTCTCTTGATGCGTGGGGGGATAGTGGACAGCGCAACGCGGAGGTCCTGCTCAACTGACAGCCGGGTCCGGGTCTTGTTTTTGACATATGCGAGTGAGGAAAACGCCAGCTCGCACAAGTAGGAGGTTGGAAACTGTAAAAGCACCTTGATGGCACTCTCTGAGAGGGATGGATACTCGTGTCCCACAAGCAGCCAAAATATATCCAGACGTAGTTCCCCGTGCTTCAGTTTCAGGGAGCGGTCCATAGATAGCTCTGCGAGTTCATCCTGAGCTCTGCTGTTTAAACTTGTGGCTGATATTAATGTTATCTTAGACTTCTTTCGCACTGCTGTTCCATCATGTTCTGTCATCCCTGCCTGTGTTGTTGAGGGCTGGGGTGCTTCTTTATTTATTGTCACTACGTAACGATCCATCTTGAAATTATTGGGCGCGAGGATAAAAAGCTGCTCTGCACACCGTAAACAATGACGGCTGACGTAAATCATGAGAATTTAAGCTGTTTAATATTTCTAAATCTGAGCAATATATGTTTTATTAGCTTATGAACTCCATTGTACATGTAATAAAATAAAGTGTATATGAAGTGAAGTTTATTAAGTGAGAAAAAAATGTGGAACATAAAAATACGGTTTTTTGCGGCACACTTGGACAGTGCTCGCGGCACCCCAGTGTGCCGCGGCACACCGGTTGGGAACCACTGATCTATACTGTCTCACTGAGTGAGAGATAGTGCCCCCTAATGTTCGATCACTGAATTGTTTGCTGGTTTATTTGTTGAGTTCTCTACACAAATAAGAAAGCCATTCATAAATACTAGTACATAAAACGTCTGAAGCAAATATATATTATAGCTACTTGCAGACTCAGGCTTCATTATTCCTTCTCAGCCTTGAAGAGTGTTTTCTGCAAGGTTATTCTAATCACATTTGTATCCAGTACAATACAGTACAGTGTATCTGACTTGAAGATCAAAGTAAGGCAAAACACTGAATACGTTTAATCTTACATTTTATTGCAAAACCCATAGTTTTGCAAAATTGATGCTTTGCAATGAGTATGGGATGTGACCAATTTCGCCATCTCATCGACCTGTTGAAATTGATGAGAACACATGCATAATCCGGAATGACTGCTTTCCCCCGTCTCATTGTTTCACTGTTTGGCTTCTATTTCCTTTTCTCTTTGCCCCACCCCCCCCCCCCCCCCCCCCCCCCCCCCCTCCCATCTACATCTACATCTACGCATCTGCAGCATAAATAGTTTGAGTGTCAGCCAACAGCACTCTCAGTAACAGGACAGATCGTTCCACAACACATCTTCAACTTTACATGAGCATTACATCACTACACGGAGTTTAGGCGGAAACATTTGGCAAGTAGGCCTACGCCCAAACTCGCATGTGGGTTTAGGTGTGACTGACACTGCAGAGGGGCTTTGGGAAACGTACGGTTAAGTGAGTTAAAGGAGGAAAGATGGCCATGGACGGTAAAAATTGCATCCACACAGTGTCGGTGCCAAACGGACACCCAAAGACGTCTAAAGATAATGAGGGACGGGGTAATTGGAAAAACAAAGCCGAGTTTTTCCTGACTGTGATGGGTGCGATCATCGGCCCTGGCAATGTATGGAGGTTCCCCTACCTATGCTACAGAAACGGCGGAGGTGAGTTATTTTCAGACAGTAGGCTAACTGTTGCTCTCAGTTTTTGAAAATGTAAATCTGGATACTTTAAGTATTTTCTAGTTGTACCGAACGCTGCATAAAGAAGTAAAGGCACATTTATTTTTCGCAGGTGTGTTCTTCATCCCATACTTCTTGTTCATGTTTACATGCGGAATCCCCTTATTCTTCCTTGAGACTGCTTTAGGACAATACACTAGCCAGGGGAGTATAACGTGCTGGAGAAAGATTTGTCCGCTTTTCCAAGGTAATGTCTTAACATTTCTTATTTTCAATAGAATTTCCTGTGCACATGTGTTCGTATTCTTCACCGGATATTTTGGATGTGAACAGTGCGCGTAATTACGCACAAAGTGTATCCTTTTGGCCATGTCACCGTGTTGAGTGCAACAAGATACTATTATCTGCAGGCCACACTCCCTCACTCACTCTTGTATTTTTCTCCTTCTTTTTTTCAGGCATGGGCTATGCCAGTCACTTAATCATTTTATTTAGTGCAACCTCTTATATTGTCATCATTGCATGGGCGTTCTTTTACCTGTTCTCATCATTCAGTGCGGATTTGCCTTGGGCCACATGTGGACACGAGTGGAACACAGGTACGCTGTCTTCAAACTTTTGGAGAGGGCTTCGGAAGCCTGTAGATATTGAGTAAGAATAATGTATTTTAAGTTAATATATACTTATTTGATTACGGATTTCACTGCAATATTGTTAAAAGAAAAGTGTTTGTGTAATGTGCAAAGCAAAGGATATCAAGCAAAAATATAGAACATTTTCTTTCTCATAAAATAATCTCTCTTGTTTTGCTTTATGGAAGTAATGCAACGTTTATGAAAAAAAAAAAAATTGCATGTTGTTATCTCTGTTTGATTCAATATTGAAAATGTGGATTTTTACATTGTTTTGTTTCCCCAGAGTCTTGTCTGGATCCCTCCCATCCCAATATGAGCCTCAGCATGGCATCAAAACTGAATACCACTCTTCCTGTTATGGAGTTCTGGCAGTAAGCATGAAGTCAACTCACACATTGAATTGCATTTCTTTCTTTCATTTACATTCATCTCCCTGCCCTTCTATTACCACCACTAGTCTGGAGTGACAGGGGGAAACAATGGTACCAGCATACAGAACGTTATAGCATGCAGCGCAGCCAACACAGCACTGCATCAAGTTTTCTCCTAGAAGAGCAACAGATAATACAATGCATCTTTTTCCATCCACTACAAGCTCACTCTAGAGAGTTTATTATCACGTTGTCTCAACTGGAAGGACACCCTATCCCATTAAAGTGCTTTAAAATGAACCTTTGGTGCCCCCTCTTCACTCCCATTTTTGAGCCAAGCTCTGATTTTCTCTCACCCCTTTCTGTCACATATCGCCATCTCATTCTTCTGCTTAGTTTTTCACATTCTCTCTCTCTCTCTCTCTCTCTCTCTCTCTCTCAATTCAATAGCTTTATTAGCATGACCATATTTACATACAGTATTGCCAAAGCTATGTATAGTTGTAACATCTATACAAAAATACATACAAATAAACAAATGAACAGTTATAAACAAACTGCTAAGAACATGTTTTTTCTCTCTCTCTCTCTCTCTCTCTCTCTCTCTCTCTCTCTCTCTCTCTAGGCACCGGGTTTTGAAAATCTCCAGTGGTATTGAGGATGTCGGTAGCTTGAGGTGGGAACTGGTCTTTTGTCTCATCCTGACATGGGTCCTCTGCTACTTTTGCGTTTGGAAAGGAATCAAGTCAACAGGAAAGGTTAGCTGGTCAAACACTTAACATTCTTGAAGAAAAATGCAGGTCCAAATAAAGTTTCAATGATTTTGTTAGTTTTCAAAATGTTTAAAAAGTTATTTTAAAAGATACAGTATTATTCAAACCGACATCTATTCTTCCGGTTTATATACACCAGGTACTGTATATATTCATTGTAAATACTAGTGTAAACAGGCATTGCCCCTGCCCCCGCCTCGACGTAAGCGTGACGTATGCGGTGCTTTTGCTCTATAGCCGGACAATTTTTTGGTGCTTGAAACGAACCGGATTCCGGAGCTAAGAGGCTGCTCCGCTTTGGTGTGCTTTTCAAGCTCCAGCTCCGAACTGGCCCTGAAACACCGTTGGTGTGAATGAGGTATTAGACCCTAACAAAAGTGGAGTACCTAATACAAAAACATGGACAGTATCCCTCACTGGCTTCACAACATGTGCTGTTTTGGTTGTTTACAGTGACGGGTGTACTGATATACTAAGTTTACGAATTGGAGTTCCACCATCACACTACCACATGAGACTTATATTATATGTAAACATGTATTACCTGATGTGCTCAAGATTTAGATTTAGCCCATTGACCCTTTGACCGGTGACCTTATGAAACAGGGAGATGTTTCGTTTTTTTCTGGGGAAACTAGCTCCTGGTAGGGCCTACAAAAGGCTTATGTGTTCCATTAGGGAGGCAGAAGCAAGAGTGATTTTCAGGCCCTAAGCAGCGCAATACAAATTAGACTTTATGAGGTGGGTTTTGGTCAAAGGCTGCAACTTCTTTTATCAGATATCTGAGAAGATTAGAAATACAGGAAGGGTATGAGGAGTCCATTATACTCCACACTGTTGACATCCAACAGAAATGTTTACCTTAAGGCAGTGTTTCTCAACCTTTTTCCACCGAGTACCACCTGAGAAAATAGTTGGCTCTCCAAGTACCACCATATGACCAATGTTAAAATACAGTCTATGCACAGTTCATGCAGGACTCAGAGGCAAATGTATTCATAATACCATTATTTATTGTGCTCTCACTCACTCACACACACACACACACACACACACACACACACACACACACACACACACACACACACACACACACACACACACACACACACACACACACACACACACACACACACACACACACACACACACACACACACACACACACACACACACACACACACACACACACACACACACACACACACACACACACACACACACACACACACACACACACACACACACACACACACACACACACCACAAGTGAGAATATAAAGAACAAAAATAATAACTTATTCTCACACAACAAATGTCAACTGTACACACATGTTATTTCCTGGACCTATACCAAAGTTTGAATGTAGGCTTCCTGCAACAACCCACATTGAAACAGAAAATGTCCTATTGGGAATTCAGTTCCAATAATAATGAAGCCTCCAGGAGCAGATGAGCCTAAGGGCTAATAGCTCATCTTCAGTCTGCTGATGTTTGCTATTGCCATTTCTGTGGTGGCAAAGTAAAAAAGAAAAGAAAAAACATAAGAAAAAAGACAACAATTAAGGACAAGTGTGTGCTTTTTCAGCGTTTGACCTCGGTCACAGCCTTCTCTCCATCCTTTGAGCAAATGCCTTCTTCCTGAGTCACTTCTCTCCTCCATCACAGCGGCTGTGCATATCACTTTTGTGTTGCTGGCGGAGCCTGCGCTTGTGCTCGGTTGATGACTGTCCTCCTCATTCACTTGTTCACTTTCGCTGGTAATATTCTCCTCTGTACCTCTCTTCCGAATACCTCCCGTTTTGAGCCACTTTTTTAACATCATTCAGCTTTCTTCTTTCTTTAGCTTGCTTGCAACGTTCGCTAATCGTTCACGGGTAGTATGGTCGTCATTAGCAACGCCAGAAATAAAAAAAAAATAGTTTTCGTTTCTAAATCTAAAAATAACAATAGCCTATTAGAACTAATTTAAACCACAGTTTCAATTATCTCAAGCTTATTTTCATTCGTTGTAGTATTTTGATAGTATGATTTATTTTGTAATTAATGTTATTCAATCAAGCCTCAAACTGATGGCACTTGTCCCTATAGCCTGTTTTAAATTGAAGTTGTCTGAGGTCCTTACCATCAGCTGCTGTTGCAGTAATAAGTAGTGTACCTTAATGTCCCAAATGTGCACAATGTAGAGACTGCTTTTCGTCTTTTTGTTTACTTAGTTGTGTGTCCTGTATTTTATATGTCTGTGTTATGTGTAAAGGTTAAATGCGGGGTAGGTAAGTTTGAGAAACCGGCTCGAGATACACTTTTTGTTACATTCCATGGAATGCTCTTAACATCCCGATAGCAATGAATATCTGAAGTGTTTTGACAATACATAAAAAATGTCATCTGTGGAAGCCGTACTACTGTAAAAAGCACGACCAATCATCTGAGCCGGCCCGGCTAAAATAACTGGATGGCCTACCTGCCTGTCAGCCTTCCATCTG
>NC_136907.1:16104887-16129812 GCF_949606895.1 Notothenia rossii
TACACATCTTTCAATTTAGCTGCTGCGGCTTATATTCAGGTGCGCCTTATAGTCCGAAAATTACGGTAGGTAGTAGGTATGGCCCTACAATATATTATTCAAATATAGCATGATAGGTCTCCTTTAAGTAAAAAAAAAAAAAATAATAATATTATTTTTTTAAAATATTTGTTATATGTCAGATTCCTCCACGTACCACTAGCGGGAGCTGGCGTACCACCAGCGGTACGCGTACCACAGGTTGAGAACCACTGCCTTAAGGGATTTGCTCTTACTATCTGTCGGCCATTATACCCACATATTTGCTTTGCTCTAAATCCCAGACTGAGAGTTAATCCAGGCTCTTATTTACTGTTTACATCTCAGCTGGGTGTTTAGCTTAGAAGTGGTTATTGGCAGTAGTCACTTTAGTTTGGCATCTTAATAGAGCATGCAAATCGTCTTTTCGAGATATATCTAGCTGAATGATTAGCTGACAAGTTTATTTTAGGGATACAAGTTGTTCAAGGGTAACATTTGAGTTGTGGTTAAAGTAACGTTTAAGGTTTAGTAGTTTTAATGGTTAGGTCTAGGGGAGAAATATAGACAATACAGATTCCCACAAGGATGAATAACAAGACAGGTTAGGCGTACGTAGGGTTTCCTCTAGCCGACAGAAGGGATAAGAAAGTGGTCTAAAACAATGTAAGTTTAAATGGTTATCAGGGCAAACGGTGGGTGAGTACATATCACAGATAAGGCTTAGGGAACCCTCTATGTGCCTTGGTGGTCTTCATAAGTCATGCAATACCTGGTAGGTAGGACTTGGTGTGTCTACAATACACAGGTTCACTTTAATCTGACCCGTGTCCAGTTTAAGGTATCACACATGGATAAAACATATTACAGTGGCTGCAGCCAGTGGCGGACTGGCCATCAGGATGTTCGGGACGAATCCCGATGGGCCGGTACCGAAGTGGGCCGGTCGGACGATGTGGGCCGGTCGAGATGCCCGGGCTGATTTTTAGTCCCAGTCCGCCCCTGGCTGCAACTAAGAGCAGTAATCCAACTGTACATTTATTTATATTTGATGATGAAGGTGTTAAATCTGATGCTACATAATAAAGATAGAGGTTATAGCCACCTGTTACCCAATTTGAATTTTTAAGCTACTGTTAATTAATATGTGGGAAGTTATTATTTTCCCATAAGTCATAACTACACTGTAGCTATGTACATATGACAATAAAAGCATTGAATCTTGAATCATGAATAACTGCTAAAACAATCAGTCGTTTCATTGATTGGTCGATTCATGGACTGATCTATTACATATTGGTGCAAGCTGGCAAGAAATGTCTTTGTTTCTCTTCAGGCGGCTTTCTTTACAGCTACCTTCCCCTTCATTATGCTGTTTGTTCTGCTCATCCGTGGTGTCACCCTCCCGGGGGCGATAGACGGGATCATTTACTACCTCTACCCTGACATCTCCCGCCTCTCAGATCCCCAGGTAAACCCATGTGCTCTTTAGAGCAGAACCACTTTCCTTTACACAGAGTCATAACCATACACATATATATTTTTCACACATATATTTGCTTTCAGGTGTGGATGGATGCTGGAACTCAGATATTCTTCTCCTATGCCATCGGCCTTGGATTCCTAACTTCTCTTGGGAGTTACAACACCTTCAATAACGACTGTTACAAGTATGACCTGACAAAATTATTATTATTATTTTTCTTTTAAATGTATTGTTTCTTGTTCTTTATATAATTTTTCCGCAAACGTATTTGATTTGTGTCAGTTTAAGGTTCCCGAAGTTGGCCAATCACAACTTTCTCTTGTCATAAATATAATTAATCTGACTGATTTTAGGCTTTATGTATTCTGCCACACTGTGGGACTTGAACATATAAAAAGAGGGAGTACCACTTAGACTGAATATTAATGGGGTAATTCAAACGTTATGTATGGTGTTCCTGGTCAGAAATGACCAGCCATAGAAAAATAAATATATTATACTTTACTATGTTCAAGCAACATACAATAAATACACATTACAACCCCCCCACACCGAAAACAGCAGAAATAGACTGTACAACTTCCAAGTGTTTACATGTAAAAGCACTTTAGATCATCATTTCCAAAAGTAAGTCTAGAACTTCTAATAATGACTCGGAATTTGGTTGTGCAGGAACACCGTCAAACTAACTTCAAAAGAGAGTTGAGCACAATGTAATGCTGCAATGCCAATATTTTCTAAACATCCTTGTATACTCATTATGTCACGATCACAGGTACAGATCAGAACCCAATAGCACGACTCAGATACAACCAGTGTTTTGCAATGTTCAGTTTATTCAGGTCAGGGACAGGCAGGATCAAAACCAGGAAATCTGTCAGACAGGCAACCAAAACCAGACAGGGAGCAGGCAGGAACTCGAGATCCGTATACAGGCAGGCAGGGGTCAAAAACCGGGCAGGACAAAAATCTAGGCTAGAGAATAACACTCACTGGAGAGCTTGGCGGAAACGACAAGACAATCTGTCAAAGGACAAGTGATAGTGTGGGCGGCTCCTGACATCCCACGTGGTTGATCGGGATGAGCCTGGTGAAAGTCAGTCATGAGAGATGGGTCAAAGATACTGCGAGTGGGCACCCATGAACGCTCTTCAGGACCATAACCCTCCCAGTGTAACAGGTACTGCAACCCTCTACCACGTCGCCGGGACTTGATGAGGCGACGGACAGTGTAAACAGTCTCCCCGTCGATAGTCTGGGGTGGTGGTGGGGGTCTACGGTCTATTAACTCGTTTGATCTTGGACACATGGAATGTAGGATGAATCCTCATAGAAGGGGGCAGACACAGGCGGACAGCTGCAGGATTGATGACCCTAGATATGGGAAATTGGCCTACAAAACGGGGAGACAACTTCTTCGACTCAACTCTGAGAAGGAGATCCCGTGTGGAGAGCCAGACACGTTGCCCTGGGGAGTACGGTGGAGCTGGCTAGCGACGGCGATTGACGGACCGTTGATAACGGTCGGAAGAGCGCAGTAGCGCGGAGCGGGCCTTTAACCACATGCATCGACATCGGCTTACAAACGCCTGTGCAGATGGAACGCTGGCCTCACGTTCCTGTGCAGGGAAAAGGGGTGGCTGGTATCCGCAGGTGCATTGGAATGGAGAAAGACCAGTAGCAGAACTAGGAAGGGTGTTCTGGGCATACTCAACCCATAGAAGCTGCCTCGACCAGGAGGAGGGAGTGGAGGAGGCTAGACAGCGTAAGACAGTCTCCATCTCCTGGTTCATTCGCTCTGCTTGACCATTGGACTGGGGATGGAATCCGGACGAGAGACTGACACTGGCTCCCAGCAGCCTGCAAAACTCGGACCAAAAACGAGAAGTAAATTGTGGTCCCCGATCAGACACAACGTCACTGGGGAGACCATGCAGCCTGAACACATGTTGTAGCATGATTTCAGCAGTTTCCTTGGCAGTAGGTAATTTGGTTAATGGAATAAGCAGGGCCGACTTGGAAAACCGGTCTATGACTGTGAGTATGACTGTGTTACCGTCTGAGGGTGGTAGTCCAGTGACAAAATCCAAGGAGATGTGGGACCAGGAACGATGAGGGATAGGCAAACGGATGAAGAAGACCGGAGGGAGCTTTGCGTGAGGTCCTATTTTGGGAGCAGACTAGGCAAGCAGCTATGAATTCCTTGGTATCCTTCTCCATGGAAGACCACCAAAATCGCTGTCGAATCAGGGCTAGGGACCGTCTCACTCCTGAGATACAAGCCAGGCGAGAGTTATGACCCCACTGGAGAACCTGGGTACAGAGAGTGGCAGGAACAAACAGACGGTTAACAGGACAGGCACTTGGGCTAGGTGTTCAGCATGAGAGCGCTTGACCTTATCCTCCACCTCCCAGATCACCAGACCAATGACACATGTAGAAGCGATGATATTCTTGTTAAAGGCCTCTTTAAGGTCCCAGTAATCCTTGGGAACAACGGAAATGTCTTGACACTCAGAGGTAATCAGCTGACTGGAATTGATTGAGGAACTAGATCTTAAGCAGACAGCATGACAATGAGCACTCCACTCTCTAATAGTCCCTGAAGCCCAATCTATATGAGGATTATGCCTCGAAGGAAACCCCAAAATGACAGGCTGATGTGGTGCATGGATAAGGTGAAAAGAGAGTGTTTCGCTGTGATTACCTGACATGCTCATTTGAACTGGAGTTGAACGGTGTGTCACTCTGCAGAGAAGGCGACCATCTAGAGCTGTAGCATTTGGCTTCTCCAAAACCTCCCGACCAAGCCCCATCTGAAAGGCCAGTGTTATGTCCAAAAGACTGGCATCAGCACCAGAGTCAATAAGAACTGCCACAGTGTGCATTTTCCCCGAGCAGTTCAGCTGAGCATGGATTAGGGGTCGAGACGGCATTTCTAAATTCATAATTTGGCTCACCAGCGCCCTCTGGATTACTGGTGAGCCCTGCCTTTTACAGGACAAGAGGAGGCAAAATGACCATCCCGGCCGCAGTAAAGAAAGCAGTTTTCCCGCAGGCGGCGCTGTCGTTCTGCCTCGGAGAACCGGGTCCGCCCTATGCATTGGTTCAGAAGAGTTAGAAAATCCTCCTCTCACCTGTTCAGTAACATGCACTGACGGGAGAGGCGCAGCCTGAGGGGCGACGGAGAAAATCCTCTCTCTTCTCCGCTCCCGAAGACGGCAGTCAATGCGGATGGAGAGAGCCACCAGCTTATCTAAATCAGCAGGAAGGTCCCGAGCTGCCTTTATTCAGGTCAGGGACAGGCAGGGTCAAAACCAGGAAATCCTTCAGACAGGCAACCAAAACCAGACAGGGAGCAGGCAGGAACTCGAGATCCATATACAGGCAGGCAGGGGTCAAAAACCGGGCAGGACAAAGACAATCTGGCAAAGGACAAGTGATAGTGAGGTGGTATAAATACTTTGGAGTGATGAGGGAATTAGTAACATGTGAGGGGAAGGGCTGGGAATACCAGGTGAGGGAAGTGAGCTGATTACAAGGGCCTGGAGGAAGGCGAGGTCTGAAATGACAGGAGAGTTTAGATGAGTCAAACCAAACAAACAATAATAGATGTACTGTATCTAACTTGTGACACATTACACATTTTTAAAACTGTGCTCATTTTCGTTTCAGAGACTGTTTTTACTTGTGTCTACTGAACAGTGCCACCAGCATTGTGTCAGGCTTCGCCATTTTCTCTGTTTTGGGTTTCATGACAAACGAGCAAGGAGTGGATATTTCTGAAGTAGCTCAATCAGGCAAGTACTGACTTCTCTCATTTCACTTGATATTGAGCAGTAGAGGGAAAACTGGTATATGAGATTAACTGCTCACCTTGTTGGCAGAGCTCATAGTTTAAATGACCAGAAACGTTCCCTGCTTAAACTCTCCCTGTGTGGGAAAATGTGCCAATTTATGTGGCGTTTCCTTATCCTCGTATCTTTCTAACCTGAGAGGCTTACGTTTGTCATCTTTTGTTCTTACATTTTTTTTTAAACTTCTCCGAACTATAACTGCATACACAGGTCTTATTTGCTCACATTTCTAACGGAAGAGGTTACATTTGCAGCTCAATGGCATTACAAATCAGACGTCAATTCCAAAATACTTAACACACAGCTTTTCTCGATGAAACTTGGCTACTTTGACTGGCTTTGTGGCTCTGGAACACTGGGAAGTTTGGGCACACACAATACCTCCCACTTGGTGAAAACAACTCCGGAAATTTCAACAAAGAGCCTGCAAATGCACCAATGCTGGCAGTTGCATTAATATAAAATCCAAAATGACCATTAATCCAATAAATTCAGCTAATTTAGTGGGAATGCTGAAACAGCATTCCAACTATCTGTTATGCCACGCACAAAATTCTTTATTATTCCGCCGGGTTATTTTGCGTTGCTTCTTCTCCCACATTGAACATCACAGAAACTCCGTTCAAACATCAAAACGTTCAGCTCGGTCGGGAATCAATGCCTATTAATTTGTATCATTCATAACTTTCATAATTCCAGAGATACATCCCATAATACATCCCATTGTTAACATGGAAGTCAATGGAGAACTCTTCAGACTTCAACAATCTTCATGCAACTTCAACTGCTAACTGCTCCTTCTTCAACTGCTAACTGCTCCTTCATACTTTCACTCAGAAACCTCATTCCAACTTTAAAATGTCACACATCTTTCTGGCAATATTCGTGTAACACAACTTTTAAATCTGATTCTTACTTTTACAGATATTAAACATTGTTCAGACCTTGGTAAAAGAGGCCTTCTTCAGATTTTAGAGTGTGTGATGTCACAGCTAGAGTAGAGGACAGATTACATTTTGCCTTCCCAAACCCTACATTCCTGAGACATGCTTTTTCATGACAAACGTAGGAAAACATCTCGTAGCTTGAAAGATAAAAAAAATCAAGCAAAATAATTAAACAAAATGCCTCTTGAGGGCATGAAGTGACAAAAACGTTCAACATGTCTCCATTAAAACCCATTGTAAATTCAGCCTCACCTTTCTCCACCACAGCAGCCGCACACCTTTAGTTAATCTGCCAAAAAGGCCACATTATTAACCCAAAGGTACACAAAAAGTAGACTTCAGATGCTCAAGTTCCTTGACATGCTTCACGCTTTGAAATTTCACCGATATCTGTTAGGGTTCTTCAACAAAACGTTCACATGTAACAGGTTTATCTCATTCAGAACAATGAAAATGCTTTCCTCTCACTAATCACCATGGAAATCTTTGATCTCTGGACACGTCGTTAGCTCACATATAAACACCTGTGTCATGGAACACGATGTTGTCATAACTCCAATTGACATAATTAGAGCAGCAGACTAATGACGTGGTCACTGGAGTTTAACAGACTGCCTCAGCCTATTGTTTTCCGCCTGATGGACACTTCATACTGACTTCAACATGTTCCACGTATTTTAGACATCATTGGTGACTTATGCTTTTAGTTCTAAAGTTTTCAGTTAAAATATTCTGCTGCTTTTTCATGCATTTAGACTTTTTATTTTCTTGTTCTTATTTCACATTCAAGTCCCCCCTATTCAACCCTTTAAAGTACTCAGCCACACCACTATACCACGTGCGACTGTTGCTATGTCAGTTAATCTTTTAAATACAAGGCTGCTTGTTTGATTCAAGCTCTCGTAGTCAATATGTCAAGGTATTTATTCGTAACATTTTATCAGCTAACTAATGACACACACTCAAGAGGATCTTTATAAACGTTTTAAGTATTGCACATCTTTAAACATGACTCTTATAAATCACTTTTAAAACCAGCGATGCACTACAGTGTCAGCTTTTCTAAAATAGAAACTTCAATGTTCACATCTTTCTAAATGATTCTACTTTTCAATGACCTACAAATAATCCTAATAATAATCCCATTTTCAATCTTCCAACTGTTCATATTTTTTGGTTAATTAACAAACCTGTTACAAATGTGTTGTTCAACAAATTTGAGCCTTTGCCATATTTACTTGATCACCATGGAAACCTATGATCTCTGGACACGTTGTTAGCTCAAATATAAACACATGTGTCATGGAACACGATGATGTCATAACTCCAACTGACATGCTCAGAGCACCGCACTTCAGATAATGGTTAATGGTACAGCCCTCAACAGCTCTACGTCAATTATGGGGTTTCATCATATGCCGTTTCCATGGAAACGCCTCGCAATAAAAGACGATGTCGCTATAACTCCTATGAAAATGTTCAAAAAGTGCTCAAACTTCACATGTGTGCTAACAGTCCGGCCGTGAAGACATTTACGGGACAGTTTTGAGATTTCTTCAAATGTCGTTGCCATGGCAACACAATGCTCACCATGAAACACGGTTTTCTCATAACTTCAGTGAAAATGCTCCAAATGGCCCAAAACTTCAAAGGTTTGGTAACGATCAACACATCTAAGAGTATTATTCATCAAATGCCGTTGTTATGGCGACAGATCATTCACCATCAAGTTAGTTCAAAAGTTTGCAGTTCAAACATTCTGCTGCTTTTCCAAGCCTTTTTACTTTCTTTTCTTCTCTTATCACACATTCAAGCCCCCAGTGTTCATGTATGTCTAAACTATTCACTTTCTTCTTACACATTACATTTCAGCATAGCAGTTTAGCGTCAGCTTTTCAGCATAAAGCATTCCCACTAGCAATTTATTCAGGAATTGCATTCTATAGTTTATAAAAGCTATACGCTGTTTGTTTGTGCTGCAAATACATAACACACCAAAATGATTTGTCGTAGAACCCTTTTCTATATATTTAACCTGCCTGTGCTGAATTTGATTATAACTAAGGGAGGTTTTTAAAAGCAAGTGAGTCTTTTCACTCAGTGACTATGAAAAAGAAGACATACTGTACATTTAATTCTGTAAACTTTTTTTTTTACTACAATACGACCATGTTGGTACATTGCAAGTAATAAAGGGTTGTTTCCTGTTTGTCCTATTTTGACAACATTGGATGATGAGGCATTCTTAAATAGCTCTCAACTACTGGATGAAATGCCATGTCATTTGACTAGTGCAATCATCATCGTAATGTATGTCTAATACTTTGGTATTGCTCTAAATGTATTATATGAAAATACATCTAAGCAACATTTTTGCCCATTGCCTTTGATTTATGTTTCTGTTATATATTGTTACATGATGTGTGTGTAGGTCCAGGGTTGGCATTCATTGTCTACCCACGTGCTGTAGCCATGATGCCCATGCCTCAGGTGTGGTCGGTGTGTTTCTTCCTCATGATCATTCTGCTCGGATTGGACAGTCAGGTACCCGCCAAACCCCTCTGAATAAATAAATGTAGGAATTAATTAATAAACAAAGGTCTGACTCTCACTGCTTTCTTCAAGTTTGTTGGTCTGGAGTGCCTGATGACGTCAGTGACTGATTTGTTCCCTGCCCTGCGCCGAGGCTACAGACGTGAGCTGGTTCTGTTGGCTATCTGCAGTACCTGCTGCATAATGGGACTCTCCCTAGTCACTGAGGTTTGTATAGTAAAGTCCATCCAAACAGTTAGCTTTAGTATTATTTATGCTACACTTAAAATGCTTGGAAGACTGGTAAAATGGTACATATATCAAAGCAGAGAGAACTGTGTATGAAAGGGACTTTAAACTAACTACAAGGCCACCTCCACCAAGGCCAAATGCCCTTGTGGAAAATGTGATTCAGATGTACTACAACATTTAATGTGTTATACCTTGGCAAATGCACACACTTTCACCAATATGTATGTAAAGCATGCCAGTAGTATTGCATAACACAGATACAAACTGACAATGAAACACAACCTTCTTGATTTATTAAGTCAATCCAACATCGAACATAAAGTGATGTTGATTACTTCCAGGACTGGTAAGCCTTCATGTTTCTGTCATAAGCAAGAACCCTAAAAGGTACTGCACAACTGCTAACAGAAAAAGACAAATTGGCATTCAGATGCGGTCAAACCTCCCTCTGTTGCTCTAGGCTTGCAGGAGAGCCTTTTTTTCATCGATATGTTCTTTTTGAGAGTTACATGGATAAAAACAAGAAAATAAACACTAATTAAATAAAAGCAGTTTGAAAATATTAAAGCGTACAGCCATAGTCAAAATAAATAAATATATACACTTTCAGCTGCTATACCTTGGATGTCCTTCCTGCCCTGAAAACATTACAAGACAGCGTCCCAGATCTTATTCAACCGACCTCCTCTATCTTCATTATAACATCTCAATCTCTCCAGATGTAATGTGTTTGCCATGTATTCCAATCACAAGTCATACCTGGCTCTAGAGTCCCTTGTTCACACTTGTAAGATTAGCTTTTTGCAATCACCATTTAAAACACAAAAGCAATTATTTTCATACTATTAACTGGCGATGAGTAGCTTGTTTATCTAAAAATGGCTATGAGCCCACCAGGTTCCCAATGCTTTCCAAGAGACTCCATGAAATAGTAGAATATGCTGTTCAAACATACGAAAAGTTGAATTACAGTCCCTTCACTATATCATAAGTAGAAAGAATTTATTAAAAAACTGATACCATATATTAATTGCAACCAGGTGAAACATCAGAACATCCAACTGTATAAAAGTGTGTCAAAGAAATAAATTAGCAACATGAAACATTAAGAAAACTGAAATATCAGAACATTCAGATGTCAATGGGAATTTAATCTTAAAGCTCATTCCCACAGTGATTTTCACTTTTTTACTTTAAAGAACCTTGGGTAATATACACTGATTATGTCGTAAGACACTTTTGGGAATATAGTTTATTTGAAGTTGTTTTTTCCTTGTATTTAGGGAGGCATGTACCTGCTCCAGCTGTTGGACCATCATGTCTGCAGCGGCACTACCCTGCTGCTCCTCTCCTTCTGCCAGTCTGTCAGTATTGCCTGGGTCTATGGTGAGTCAAAGACAACACAAATAAATCAAACAATTCACGTAAAATTGTATATCCTTTTCATATTATGAAAACTTGTATTAAAGCTTATTTCAACAAGATAAACAACAATATGTACATTTCATGATAACTTAAAGCATAATCAAAGACAATATTGAACTTTCAAATATCTTTTGTTTTCTCTAAAAAGGTGCAGACCGTTTTTATGGCAACATCACAGACATGATAGGGTATCGTCCATTCCCATTGATGAAGTACTGCTGGCGCTACATCACTCCCTTATTTTGTTTTGTAAGAGTTTTGTCCTCTCATATATTGATGTTTCTTCCATGTACCTGTATGTTGCTATACTTCTCATGAACATTTCCATTTGATGTATGGTATGATACAATTGTGTACATTCATAAGAGATGAAAATGTAAACACAAAAAAGCTATTTAGTGAATATAAAGCACTTATAACAGGCTCTACATGTGATAGTAATCCCATTTGTCTCCTCTAACCACAGGGCACCTTCATCTTCTCTATCTTGAAATACACACCGCTGAGGTTCAATAACACTTATGTTTATCCATTCTGGGCTAACATCTTGGGATGGTTCATTGCCAGCATGTCCCTCTCCCTCATCCCACTCTTTATGTTATACAAAATGATGCATGAAAAAGGCCCTCTTCGACAGGTAAGCATAACTATCTTGTTTCCCTTGTTTTTACTGGTAAATCTTGCTCTCAAAATAATTAAAAGTGACTCACTGATATTGATAGGTCAAATTTTTAATCTCTGATATAGATTTGAATCATTTTGTGCATGTGTGCAATTAATGTTAAAGTTAAGATTTGTTAAAAGGTTGTCTGGACACCTTTATGTAAAATATGATCCCTAGAGAATCTGCAGGATTTCTGTTGATAAACAGTACGCAAAAAAAAAAGAAACATGGGATTATATCACTGTACTAGATACATTTTATCTTTCACAGACTTGCATTACCTTTGCACATTCAGATTAATTATACAGATCATTATCAACCAGTAATTATAAGTAATATTAAACAGATTAAGGTGATAGATTAGCTCCACTTTACCAGCTGCAACACTAAAGGGCTATATTATGGAATCAGTAATTACAATTTGATTATTGTGAAAAACCAGGAATGCAGGCTGAGGTGCAAAAATAAGGATTTTATTCACCCAATGTATGTACAATTTTAGGATGGGTAATAAAATCAATTAGGTTTAAACAAAAAGGTGCAGATTACAACAGACACAATCTAGCATTTAAGGGATAAACAAAACCTCACAAAAATGGGTGACATCCTGTGTGCTCTTCTGCCCAAGAGCAACTCACATACCCCTGTCATCTCCACACTGCAGGAACTTATAGCCCTACTGGCCAGTCCATTGTTGCATGCAGGGGGAAGCATTTCTAAAAAGGGGTGGCTTAAATGGAGTGGCCTCTTTAAACACCCCTCAGGGTTTGAGAGGAATGGCGTAGTCCAATTAGCTGACACATCTAGAAAGGCAGGTGTTTTCCATCGGATCAGCCTTTTGCCAGGAGCAAAGTGAGCTGTAAAACACTGACAATCAGATTACACACAACACAATAGATATTTTAAGCAAGATTGCGTGCACTCAATCTAGTAAAATAAAGCTGTTTCAAATCAATGTGTATGTCTGATGTAAACAAAAGCATAACCTTTAGGATGTGTGTTCGTTTGTGAGGCTTGTAGCCCTCACAATTATGTAATGGTTATTATTCAGATTTAGAACATTTTGCATGTTATTTATTTTATTTGAAGTAGATCAGAGTATCAGATACATTTTATAAGGTGGAATTGCTACTTTTACAAGACCTGAATACTTATTCCCCCAGATTTAAATCTGGTTATATTCTAGGTTTTCACTTTAAATGTATCCCATTAAAAACATTTAAGAGCAACAATGAATCCTACTGACAAGTATACGTTGTGCATCTACGGTTATAAAACTCACCCCGCAAATAAACTACATGTAATACATATATACCATTGCCAACAAGCGAGGCAGAGATATAGCCACACATGACACGCATTCAGCAGAGAGCCATAAAGACAACAGAAAAAGGAGAGGGGGACATCCATAGCTGGCTGCTAAACTACAGTGGCTAACTTTAGCATAGATTAAATGAAAATGTAAACATTAGTGTTTTCGCTAGTAGAAGGTCAGGTCTTGTGTTTGAGCAGCAGTACTGGATGATATGTAGATATAATTCTCGTAGTTATATCCGTTGTCTTCAAGGATATAACAAGATTAATTTAGTAAAGACTATGCAGCTACACAGTATAATACAGTAGCAGCAACACAAAAAGACAGTGAAACCGGAAATGACAAAAGACGCTTACCGTACGACGTCACCAACGCCACGCTCTGAAAGACGTCCCGTTGAATCTGGTCTTGGCATTATTTAGCCACATAGTACTACTGTAGGTGACAATGACGTTTTTGTGTTTATCCCAAATACATTACGAAAATATTCCCACTTCATTACACAAATACAGTAGGAAAATATTCCCACCGTATTATTTACTATTTGTCGAGTTTAACGTTTGCTAAAAACTATGTCTAGTTGTTTTGGGTAAATAAATATTGCAACTAAGAGGTAGGGAATGAGTGACATTGAAGTCAACATTATTGGTTGATTGTTTGTTTTGGACTTTTTTCATTTGTATTTGAACAATAATTGGACTTTACAAATCATACAGAAATATCAGAATCACAATTCCATTATTCATCCCACAGAGGAGAAATGTACAGCAGTTTAGCTAGAGACGAAAGATACAAATCTTCCACTATTAGATTAAAAGGTGTGCACATAGTTTATATATTTTTTAAATGTACAGAAGTACACATTCAGGGAAAACAAGTAAGTTATTGATCAAATAAAAAAGAACATTGTAGAATATACTGTGTGGTAGCGGGTTGATTGCATTGGTAGATACAAAATAAATAAAGGTGAATTGTCAGGGTTGAGTGAAGCAGGCAGGACCCAAATACAGATTTAAAAAGAAAATACCTTTATTTTAAGGTTAATGTAACAACAGAACTCTTCCCAGTGAACACAGTCAAGACAAATAAGGATCTCACAAAAGGCGCTTTCACACCGCAGTACTTTTCCCACAAAGGTTCATGAAAACTTAGTTAATCAGAACTCTTTAGTTCTGATGAACAAGGGAGCGGTTCATCAGAACTCTTTAGTTCTGATTAACTAAATACAGATCGCGTTCACACCAGAATAAGTCCCTGGGGGTGGATTAGGCAAATGAAGCCGCTGACGTCACTTCTTCTTCTTCTGCTTTGGGTTTACTGGCAGGCCGCAAAGAACTTCACGGCGTATACTGCCACCCAAAATCCCCGGCCGGAAGTCCCCGGAGTTGGGGACTGGCTTCAGTAGAAGCTGCTGGGACTCCCGGCAGCTTCTACTGAAGCCTTCCGAGTAAATCGCCAGAACGCCGACACCTCCTCATCTCCACCGCTCCCTTGTTTTATTTTGTGTTGCCATAAGTTAGTCTCTCTGCATTTCTGCGCTGGGCTAATGCTAATGCGAGGATAATAAAATGGTGGCTTCACAACACTTTTTTTGAGTTTTACGGGGCGTGGTTTGCAATCCACCCAGCCAATCAGACATAGGAGCCTTTTTCTCCCACGAAAGTCCCTGCTCTCTAGCAGGGACGGAAAAGGGGGTAAAAAGGTTCTCATGAACTAATTTTAGTTCCGGCTCTTTTTGGTGTGAACGCGACATTTCGGAACTATATCGGAACTAAAGTGGGAAAAGTACTGCGGTGTGAACGCGGCTAAAGACTAACAGGAAAAAACGAACCTAAATGCCCACAGGACTAATCAAAGAAACAAGAGACAGGTGAAGAGGGAGGAGAAAACACAGGGGCACCAGGTGAACACAATCAGGAAATCAGACACAGAAGGGCAAACACAGAGACAGGAATCAACAGACAAGACAGGGGGTGAACACTTTTCAAAATAAAACAGGAAACCAGAGACAGACAAAACACAACACAGACAGACCGTGACATGAATAGTGCAAATAATCTCTCATGGTTTGCACAAATGAATAAAGAATGCAAACAAATGTATCCTCGGCATCTGAACCGAATTTCACTTTTATCTTGAATGTCTTTTGCCCCCTCAGCGATTCTTAAATCTCTGCAAGCCTATGGATCACACGTTCGACCAAAGTCTTCCGATGCTTGGAACCACTACCAGCTTGGAGCTGAAGCCCTTATCCCCAAATGGGGAACTTACTAAGTGAGCCTTGACAGAGGTTTTTCATGAGTAATGTTTTCTTTTTTAAGTCATTCCTAAACATTTCTCAGAGGGTGGGTTTTTGCTCTTGTTTTTGTATACTTAAAGGTCCCATGTCATGGCCATTTCCACTGATCATAATTCAATTTTTGAGGTCTAGTAGAATAGATTTATATTGTGCAATTTTCCAAAATCCCTTTGGTTTCTCATACAGCATCTCTGTAAACTACGTGTATTCACTGAATTTCACCCTCTGCCTTTAACGGCTCGTTGTAGCTCCAATAGCTCCAGCCCCCACCCTCCCTGTGAGCACAGTGTGCTCTGATTGGTCGGGACGTTGTGAATCGCGCTGAGCTCCGTGGAGGTGTGGTTTCCTTGTTTAGCGACAGCGAAACACAGCCAAACTCACCCTGAGCACACACAAAGTCACAGCCGAAGTAAAAACAATAAGTGTGGCTTGTATTGAGTAAGAAAAAGGTTGATAAACGCTGTGAGAATGGGTCTGCAGAGAGAATTTCGCAGCGATCCTAACTGTCTGTTATCAGCCTGCAGCCAGAGAGAGATCAGCAGAGCCGCATGGACTGAGTGTGTATGTGTGTGAGGAAGTCCGTGGATTGGTCAATTTGGACCAATCAGCGGGGGCTTAACGTAACGGCTCCGCGGACGTAACATAACGGCTCCACGGACTGGTCCATTTGGTTCCGGGTAACGCATGACATGAGTTACCCGGAAGAATCAATGGACAGTGACGTATCTCCAACGAGGCGTTTTGGGGAGGTATTTTCTGTGTTAGTTTTACTCGCTACAGGGTGTACTTTGAGGGTTTTGACTCTGCACACCGTTTACATGCATAAAAACCTTCATAACACACAAGGGGACGGGTAATAACTGGAAAAGCATGACATGGGACCTTTAAACCATCCAAGACAATGACATGCTACTCCTAAGTAAGTTGAATAACTTTGATGACAAGTTTTCATTTTAAGTAATGCCGAGTTGTAATATTTTCAGGGTTCTTACACCTTTTCCAAAGTCAAATTCAAGCACTTTTCAAACATTTTCAAGGTGCATTTTCAAGCTTTTCAAGCATCTTACAGCTGTTGTAAAGGACATATTTATATACACGTACTTATACTCAAATGATTATTTCCCTACCTCACATTAAATCAGATTATCTTTATGCTATAAACAACCAAATGTGTGTTTCGTGATAGCATTCTACATGAGGATGAAAAATTAAAGAAAAGAAAACTAAGTTTAATATTTCAAAATGAGTGACCCATCTGTACGTAGACTGGGCATCCCATATAACCTGGCTGAGCCGATATACAACAATCAGCCAAATAACTTTTTAATACATTATTGATTACTATTTTTTAGGTACTTTTAGGTTGGCAGTAAACACAAGTCAGAGGTAAATGGTGTACTTTTCCTCCACTATATGTATTTAATACCTTCAGTTACTTTACAGATGTGGATGAATGATGTGAAATATAATCAAGTGTTAAATCAGACTTTAGTTCCACCTGGAGTAAATTCACAAGCTACCCTTTAGTATACAAAGTCATTCAAACTAGAGCACCTTTACCAGCTTTGAGAACACTTTAATGATCAATCATTATAAAACATATCATATATATTATTCTGAAATGGACCAATCTGCACAATGACTACTTTTACTGTCGCTACTTTCACTATATGTTGATGATAATACTTTTCTACTTTTACTTGAGGAACATTTTGAATGCAGGACTTTTACTGTAACAGAGTATTCCTACACTCTGGTACTTCTACTTTTACTCAAGTACTGTACAACATCTGAGTACTTCTACTTTTACTCAAGTACAAGATCTGAGTACTTCTACTTTCACTACAATATCTGAGTACTTCTACTTTTACTCAAGTACAGTTTCTGAGTACTTATTCCACCTCTGGTAGCGTATTAGCCTGAATTGTAGCCACAAAATCACGCAGAGCTGCATAAAAATAGAGTCACAATGGTAACAAGTGGAAAATAATATTTACAAATGTGTACAATGATTTGTAGGTAATTTTGACTACTCAAGACACCTGACTTATACATATTCTACAATTATATGGGATTAACAGTTAACACTAGCACCGCCATCGGGTCAATTTGACCCACAGCGGTTTTTTTTTATTGTATGTAACTTTTTTTCAATAAAATATTAAAGTCTCCCAGTCCGTGAATTTTCCTGAAAGTGTGTTATGTAGCACCCTCTGTTGTTAAAAATTGTCAATATGAAGTCAGATTGAAGAAATCGCCCCAAAAATTGCCATTTATACCTATTTCCGCCAGCGGGTCCTATTGACCCCACCACTTTTCGCGCTATTGATTTTGCGTGTAAACCATAGGTGTAAACATAAACCTGACGTGTTGCTATAGCAACACCCTTTGTCTACTGCAAGAGAGAGAGAGAGAGAGAGAGAGAGAGAGAGAGAGAGAGAGAGAGAGACAGAGAGAGAGAGAGAGAGAGAGAGAGAGATATATATTGATAGCGACAATCTGGAGTGGCGCTCCCGCTCAATTGAGACTGCTCGCGCTGCGCTCCGCAGCAAACAGCTGTTTGCTTTTCACCCAACACCTTCACCTAGATAACAAATTGTCCTTCACTGCAAACATCGCTGCTACAACCCGCTGCTGCAGATACACGCTTTACAACATCAGGAGGATACGTCCCCAGCTGACCCAGACATCAGCGCAGATTCTGGTCCAGGCTCTCGTCATCTCACGCCTAGACTACTGCAACTCCCTCCTGGCTGGTCTACCTGCATGTGCCATCCGACCTCTGCAGCTCATCCAGAATGCAGCGGCTCGTCTGGTCTTCAACCTTCCCAAATTCTCCCACACCACACCGCTCCTCCGCTCCCTTCACTGGCTTCCAGTGACTGCTAGAATCCACTTCAAGACACTGGTACTTGCGTACCATGCTGTGAATGGATCTGGCCCTTCCTACATCCAGGACATGGTTAAACCGTACACCCCAGCACGTGCACTCCGCTCTGCATCAGCCAAACAGCTCGCTGCACCCGCACTGCGAGGGGGACCCAAGTTCCCGTCAGCAAAAACACGTGGGTTTGCTATCCTGGCTCCAAAATGGTGGAATGAGCTCCCCATTGAAATCAGGACAGCAGATAGCTTACACATCTTCCAACGCAAACTGAAAACTCATCTCTTTAGACTCCACTTCGAGCGATAGAATTACTAACAAAGCACTTATATACTAATAAAGGGCTGGCTTTCTAAATGCCAGTTGAGTAGCACTTGAAATGTTTGGCTCTATGAAACCTGATGGACTTATATGATTCTGTTTTCTTAAAGGTTGTATCTTCCTGGTCGAATGCACTTATTGTAAGTCGCTTTGGATAAAAGCGTCAGCTAAATGCAATGTAATGTAATGTAACGACAACCGCCTCACGAAACGCTATGTTGTAGTGTTAATAAACGAAACAATTTAACAAAATTGCTTGTCAAAATACCAATACCACAGGACCATTTTTTTTTTTTTAAGCAATATGTTTAGTGGCCCGAGCGGGCAAATTGAAATTACGCTATGCTTATAGTGCTTCCGGGACAGCGGGCCATTTATAATGTCGAGCCCTGTATATCATATGAAAAGCTGAGAGTCCACAGATTCTATTGGTATACGTTTCATCCCTATGCGATCAAAAATAATATTAAACTTGTTTCGGCAAATTCAGATGATAAATACAACTTTGAAGCTTGTAAAGGCATAATTAAAAGCGGAGAACGGAGTAATTTAACGTCACAGCAAGCGTAACAACAGCCGGTGTTTCTTGTGAGTGTTTCCCCGGTACACACGAACACAATACACACAAACGCAAAAATACACAAACACACACACACTCGCGAGCTTCCCCCAGGCCAGTAATACAAACGAAAATGTGTCTTCGGGTCAATGTGACAGATTTCGATAGAGCAAGTCACATTTGATTTAGGCACGAAACATACTAGCAGTAGAAATACATTGCTTTTAAAATCGTTCTGTGTCGAATCAATAGATCATATTTCGTGACTATAACACGAAATGCCGTGAGAATTACTGGGTTGAATTACAAGTGAGTGCTTCATCCTCTGAACACCACAGAATGGCGACTGTAACGCACATAACCTAGGTACGCTCCTCTGAAATGATTGTCCCCTGCAATTATTATCCCTCATCGAGTTCGCTATTCAGCTTGCTAACGTTAGCTTAAACAAACGTAACATGCAACGTTAGCCTAATCTAAAATGCTCTACTACAGCGTACCTTTCATGTGGCTCGTCAGTGCCGACTCTCCCATCGTTATTTTTTGCAAACTTTGCAGGAGGCTACTTGTGGGCTTGACCCTCGTCTTAGCCATGGATTGTATTTGTCTTCTGCTAGCCAACGCTTGTTGAAACTGCAACCTCCTGGCATACTGTCATCTATCACTCATCAGAATGCACAGGTCACACACCTAACAAAAACACTTGCAGGTCACGCGCAGAGCGCGGGAAGGCCGGAGTGGAGCTGTTTTATGTAAAAGCGAAGCAATTAAGCTCGCTCCGACTTCTTTATTTTCTTTTAATCTAAAAAGCGAAGTAAAGCATTTACATTTTCAAGCACTTTATCCCAAATTCAAGCACCATTCCCAAAATTCAAGCACTTTCCCAACCTTGAAAACACCACGTCAAATTTCAAGCATTTTCAAGGATTTCAAGCACCCGTACGAACCCTGCATTTTGAGTAATTGATCATTTTGCAGGGATAATTAATTATTTAATTTGGTAAATATTGATTCTGTTTGGCTTAACTATTGACATGCATAACTTACATAACTGTTAAGATCACAAAGGTCGGTTTGTTGGAAACAATCTGATTTGTTGTTTGACATTTGAATGTGTGTGTGTGTGTGTGTGTGTGTGTGTGTGTGTGTGTGTGGATGGATTTTCACCTGTATTTTGTAACTTGAACAAAAAAATTGATAAAAATAGCATTGTGCTGTTTTGTTGTATAAACATTAGCCTGAGTTGAATTTTAAAACATTTACTGGCTGAGTTATTTTAAACTTTCACTCAGTTGGCAACCTTTCACTGTGTGGTGTTGCCGTATATTTTTACCTATATATCACATGGGGAATGTATGTGTAATGTATGTAGTGCTACCAATGCTTTTATATAACCTTATAATCCTCCTTAAAACTAAGTGCCTTACAACAGAATATGTAGGTTATTACACCTTGATATACAGTACATCTGCTGTACGATTGTACATCTGCAGAATAGATGTAACTCACGTTTAGCCATTTGTCATGCACTATTGTTCACAAATAAATATTTTTCAATGAAACCTGGTACTGTGGCATGTGTTATTACATTATGTATTTGGTCTGCCCCGTCCGCCAACTTTGGATACCTGGGAAAAAGTTCTGAAGTCAAAACCTGCTTCCCTGGTGTCAGTAGAGCCAACAATGCATTCCCAGATCCTCAGCAACACTTGAGGTATACAGGAAAGGACAAGCAGGTATTCACCTGCACATTGTTTTACACCTCCAGGGAGTATAGGGTACGGCCTGGTAAACTTTCACATGCAAGTCTGTCACCAAAGCAAATAGAGTTAATGGGCACCTAACCCAGAGGCAAAATAAATTGTTCTTGAAAAGGCATGAGAGTTCCAAAACGTGAATGGAGACAACTGAAAGAAAATCTTTGTGTGATTAATTTGTTTGAAATTGGAACCAGAAGTAATTGTGCCTTTTAACTGGTAGCTATACTTGCCCTGTAATCTTGGGATAACTTGAAGACGAGCATGATTTTCATGTCATCAGACATCAGTTTTCTCAGCCAAACATAAAGAATAATTTACCAACAGTACTAGTAAAAGAAAGAGTCTGTAATTATGCCAGAGGACTTGAAGGGAAAGCTGGCATTTTGACATATAAACGTTACACAAATATCTTTGGGATTATTCATATTGTGTAACACTTGATTCAAATGTGGCAAATAACCCTGTATGCGCTTTTGGTGTGATAATAAACTCATTTCCTTTCCAATGTGTTTCGATTTCCTAAAAGAGCTTAGGATTTTCCGAGAGAGCCTCTGCAGAGGGTAGGTAGTCAGGGTGGATGGATGGACCAAGACCCGCAGCATTTTATTTTGCCAATAAATTCGTCCTAAAATCAGCTTGACCTTTCTAGTGTCAGTCATGATTTCTTCCATGTGTTGGAAGAGCTCTCATTTCCGTTTCCACTTGATACAAATGTGTAAATTCAAGAGGGAGGAAGAAACCTGGTGAGAATTATGTTTAGATGAATCACAGGCGATGCACACAGCTGTGAACACACACAGACATGATAGATTTATTGTATCCACTGCACTCAATTTACCTCTTCTCCCATTTTTCTTTTAATTACAGCTTCAGGAACCTGTACAGACATGGTCACATTTTGACCACTATTTTTGTTCTTTTGTTCAGCGGCTTTTTTCCATGTGTGTGGAATTAATATTTATGTAGCAATTTCTTTAAGAACCTCAAACACCTCATCGCATTCTTAGTTTGGGACACGTCAGAAACATATGGGAATGGTGAACAATACGAGCACCGCAATTTCTTTAACATTTCTTTCACATTTTTGGGACCTTTTTAGCAACTTTTTCTGGTTTCCAAATAATATTATAATAATCTTACATTTTAATTCCCTCGATGTACCTAAGTTGGTTACTAAATGTGCTTCAGTGCATATAAATATGTCTCTTTTCATCTCAATTTCCCCATTCCCTTTTTATCCTAGTACTAGGCTCCTGGTACTAGGATGGGTTAAATGCACAGGCCAAATTTCACTGTGTGCTGTGTGCTCTGCATGTGTGACCATTAAAGAGGGTTTCATCCCTCCCAATTCTAATTCCTCTAGTGTATTTTTCAGATTCATGCCCAAAAATATCTGATAAAGTAAGAATACAGTATACATTTTGTATCCCTGTTTCCTGTGTGTATTCTCATCAAAAACGTTAAATTGAAGACCTATCCCCTTTTTATTTCTCAAACTTTCAAGTCATCCAATTTTGTATTGAAAACATATTAAGTGCCGTTATACGCAGTGTCTGGTCCCAGTCTTTTACACTAATCCACTTTTCTTTATCCAATCCTAGGGCAATATCTTCTCTATCACCAACAAATCCCATCCTTATTTCCCTCTGAACTGTAAAAGCACTGTTTGGTCAATATTGCTTATTAAATACAGAACATTATGAAAGTTTGGCATCAGGCAAAATCATCCCTGATTTCAACCAGTTACAATTTCAACGTCTAACATAAACTTTAGCCCTTGGTTGCTTGTTGGCAGGTAAAATCCAACTGAGGATTACATTTATTGAGTAAACACTTTTATGGTTTTGTTTTTTTAAAAGGTTGTTTGGTTCGGTGTTCCATTATGCATAAGGAGCTGTTTGATCGGCACACAGCTGAATGTGTTGGAAGAACAGGCAGCACAGCAGGATACCTCAGAAAGTCCTCTCCATAAACAGATTGCATAACATTTCGTTTGGATTGAATAACTTGAAAACTGTAGGAGGCCAGCCCTGCTTAACTTTGGTGGTCATTTAAAGTAACTGAGTAAATGTATCCTAATGTAAATACAATTTAGATTTTTGTACTTTTAATTAGCTCTTTTTGCAACTTTATGCTGTGATTACTGTATGTTTTTAAATTAAGTTACTTGGTACTTTGCATTAATGTTTAAAAGACATTAACACCCCCCTGACAACAAAGTTAATGAATAGCGCTTCAAATTAGGGTGAAGACTTTTACGTCACTCATTATTGACATTTGCCACAATTTTGTGCTGTCGAGTATTGTGGAGAAGCACAGCCAAAAATCCATAATTTCAGACAATTGGCTGTCTTTCTCCTGCCTCTCACCATTGATGTAATCTCTAAGGGAATGTTCTAGTTCTTACAACTTTTAAATGGAACCATAAACACATACTTCAGTGGCGTGCTTCATGTAACATCTGGTGGTGAGCAGATATCCACTGAGAGATGTCTGCTAGACAAGCAGATATGCGTGCGACAACCTGGGTTTCCGAACGGGGAAAAGACCAAATTAATTGAGTATCATCAGCGTAGCAATGGTATGAAAAACCATGCGAGCTAATGACAGATCCGAGCGAGTTTGTGTACAGAGAGAAGAGGAGGGGACCGAGGACAGAGGCCTGACGGCCCGTCCACACGGCGGTGGGCGTTGAAGCTTCAACGCTTCTGCCCATTCACTTTGAATGGGGTGACATCAAGCTTTGCCGAACTGCTATGTGGGAGTGTCGCTTCGCTTTGCTCGCGTTGCTCGCTTCAAAAGTTGAGCAATGTTCAACTTTTGAAGCTTCGACGGAAGCGTCCGCCAATCAAATCATATGCCAGTATCAATCAATCAATCAATCAATGTTTATTTATATAGCCCAATATCACAAATGTTACATTTGTCTCAGTGGACTTCACAGTTTGTACAGAATATCAGTATGACAATACGACACCCTCTGTCCTTAGACCCTCACATCGTACAAGGAAAAACTTCCAGAGAAAACCCAGTTTAAAGGGAAAAATGGGAGAAAACTCAGGGAGAGCAACAGAGGAGGGATCCCTCTCCCAGGACGGACAGACGTGCAATAGATGCCGTGTGTAAATTGAAAAGATAATACATTTGCAACATAGGTAGTCCAAATGTTTGGAAATGCATGTGTGTATAATAGGAAGATGAATCCATGAGTATATCCATCCAGGACTTATGATCCAGGACCACAGCCACGACTCAAGATCCAGGACTCGCAATCCATGACACAGGACCGCAGGATCATCATGACTCCGGATCCCTGCGTATATAGACATCAAAAAGAAAGACATTTGGGGAAGCTGGGTTAATCGGAACATGAGAGTACACAGGTATAGACAGATAGAAGGAAGAAGTAAGATGTCCCCCGACAAACTAAGCCTATATCAGCAAAACTAGGGGCTGAATCTAATCAGCCCTAACTATAAGCTTTATCAAAAAGGAAGGTCTTAAGCGCACTCTTAAAAACGGATAGGGTGTCTGCCGTCCGAACACAAACTGGAAGCTGATTCCACAAAAGTGGAGCTTGATAAGAAAAGGCTCTGGCTCCCATTGTACTTTTAGAGACTCTAGGAACAACCAACAACCCTGCATTCTTGGAACGCAATGCCCTAGTAGGACAATAGGGTATAATGAGTTCTTTAAGGTAAGATGGCGCCTGCCCATTAAGGGCTTTGTAGGCGAGAAGAAGAATTTTAAATTCTATCCTGTGTTCTATAGGGAGCCAGTGTAAAGCAGCCAGAACAGGAGTAATGTGGTCCCTTTTCCTAACTCTGGTTAGTACACGAGCTGCAGCATTTTGAATCAGCTGAAGCGATTTGACTGACTTCTTGGTACACCCTGATAATAAGGAGTTACAATAATCCAGCCTTGAAGTAACAAATGCATGGACTAGTTTCTCTGCATCGTTTTGAGGCAAGATATGCCTGATTTTTGCAATGTTACGTAGATGGAAGTAGGCGGTCCTTGAAATTGATTTTATGTGGGCGTTAAAGGATAAATCCTGATCAAATATAACACCAAGATTCCTTACAGTCTCACTGGAGGCCAAATTAATGCCATCCATAGTTAATATATCTTTAGATAATTTGTTTCGTAGATTCTTCGGGCCAAGTACAATAACTTCAGTTTTGGTCGTGTTTAACATCAAAAAATGTAAGGTCATCCACGTTTTTAAGTCCTTGAGGCAGTCTTGAATTTTATTTAGATGATTAATTTCATCAGGCTTGATTGATAAATATAGTTGAGTATCATCCGCATAACAATGAAAGTTTACAGAATGATTCCTTATAATATTGCCTAACGGAAGCATATATAGGGTGAACAAAATAGGTCCAAGCACTGAGCCCTGTGGCACTCCATGGCTAACTTTGGTTTGCATGGAAGATTCATCGTTGACACGTACAAACTGAGAGCGTTCAGATAGATAGGACCTAAACCAGCCTAAAGCAGTTCCCTGTATGCCAACTAAGTGCTCTAGTCTTTGCAATAGGATATCATGGTCGATAGTATCAAATGCAGCACTAAGATCGAGCAAGACAAGAATAGAGACAAG
>NC_136907.1:16130012-16158784 GCF_949606895.1 Notothenia rossii
GGCATCAGTTCAGGAAAGCATGTTTAAAGTTGGTATAGGACGGTCAGAAATTACATCAATTTTAAACTGGACATTTTGAGGGAGTCAGTTTTCACAGAGAAAGGAGGTCTGTCTTAATAACAAAGGTTTAACCTAATTCTGCCTTGTTTAGTTACCTTAGTGTTGTATTTCAACTCACACTTAACTCTTACCCATAATGATTTCACTGATCCACATCTCCTTGAACTAGTTGGACTTTAATGTGGCTTTGCTTATTATTATTAATAGACAGCGTCTGTTTTGATTTGTTCAATAAATAATTTGCTTTAATATTAAATAGTGTGTCGCCATTTTGTCATGGCCAATGGAGCCTGGTTGTATGCATTAAAACCTGGTCATAAATCTCACGTTTCTGTTACAGTAAGACATCAATGAAACATGGCATTGGATGAAACCATGACAATTGATATCAGACCAATAATACAATTTTGATGCCACTGTTGTTAAACTATAATCTTACTTTTTGACTAACAATTTTTAAATGTAGTTTGTAGTAAGATTCAGTATCTGTGAAGTCGCTGCATTGTATGATAGGCAGTGCATGATATTAAGGATTTAGCTTAGATGGCCCACAGATGGCCCTGAGCCCAATAGAGATTGCACTTAAAAATGCGCGTGGACGAAATGATGCACGAAGGGTTTGGGGGGAGCTCCCCCTAGAACATTTAGATTTTTGCAGGTCTTAGCTGTCTGGTGCATTCTCTAGACTGATTTATAAGATGAACCACCACAATATTATATTGTACAATTTCTATTTTATTCTTCATTTCACTTGTTTGTTTTTTCTTGTTTGTGTTTGCTCACTTGCATACCCTGCATAGCTATAAGAAATACTTAAGTTGTTGGTCAAGACACTTTCCATCTGATGTAGGCAAATACCTTCCCAGATGTAAAAAAGTAGAAAACATTACATTCAGTTATAACTGCCAAAACAAACATTATTTACACTATTATGGCCCCTGTTAAAATGTTTGTAATGTTATCTATACTGTAAGTTGGTCGAACGAATGCCTCCTCATCCGGAAGCTGACCGAGCAGCAGTCGAGAGGAGCCGAGCGCATCCGTGAAGCACACAAAATGGCGACGTCAGAGTTCCCGATAGCCGGCAAATCTAAATCTCTTCGGTCAAAAATGTCCGTTCAAAATAATTTCCCTTTAGCGCAATACCGCTTCAGTTGCGACACTTATGTGACAGACAAGAAGAGTATGTTGGAGACAAGAAAAGTCAATTCTAATGTCTAACGGCCCGTCCAAACTACAGCTTCAAAAAAAGCTTGCCGGCGGGCGTGTCTGAAGCTCGACCAACAACCAATCACATGAATCTCCCGCCCCTGACACACAAGCAGTGTGCCGTTAACACTTTAATGTGGAGAAAGAGATGTCCTGTATGGGTTGATTATGCGTTGATCTGTTGGTAATGCCTCGGGGTTCCGGTGGGCATGTAAACAAATGCATAATGCTGCGCTATACTTTGTGGCCTCACCCAGTTGCATAGCGACGCTTATTGCTTAGGTGTCTTTTAATAAGCAGGTAGTCCTATCATTAGCTAGAACTAGCTAGATCTGATCGATATGGACATAAACGCGACTGAAGTCTAATCTGACGGGAGAGAGAGATCAGCTGCTGTCGACACGCAGCTCTGCATGATCACATGCAGCGGTGAGCGGACAAAACACACACTTCAGGTTAGAATATCACACGTAGCTATTTTAATTACCTCTCAAACTACCTAAACTAGTTATAGATATCTTTAGTTTTACTGTTGGGTCACTCATACTGGATCCGCGAGCTGCATGATACTGGCATAATAGATTGCCCGATCGGGCAACCAGCAGGTGAGGCTTCATTGCCCGAGCTAAATACTAGATGGCCCCGGGCCATCGGGCAGTCGTTAATGCCGAGCCCTGATAGGTGTTATTCAACATTACCCATTGCTGGTTTTGTGTCAACACGCCTAAACCCCCAGGATTTATTTTCTAAAAGTTTAGAAGCCAAATTCACATTTTAAAAAATATATACAGCAAATGACCCCAAAAACTGTTTGGTGTAGTTTCTGTAAAACTTCGGGACACGCAGACAGAGTGTGTAGAAAGAAGCGCGAACAGAGCGCTCGGCACGCGCACGTGCAAGATGGCGGCTGTGGACAAGATGGCGGCAGCGGTGGACGTGAGGCGAGTCGAGACGACGCCCGGAGAGCAGCGGGAAGAGAGGACTTCACCTTCGGGACGCAGACAGCATACGCCAGCTGGTCAGCGCAGCAGCAGCAGGCCAAAAGGAAGGGACTGATCGTGGACACAGGTGCGTCGTCCCACATTATCAACGACAGGAACCGATTCAAGAACTTTGACAGCACTTTCGAGCCGGAGAGACACAGCATGGAGCTGGCAGACAGGAAGCGCACTTTCGGGTTGGCGCACGGGAGAGGAGACGCACAGGTATGCCTCATAGACAGTGAGGGGCGCCGGTGTACAGTGACGTTGAAAAACGCCCTCTACATACCCTCGTTCCCCCAAGAACTATTTTCTGTAAAATCTGCTACTGCAAATGGTGCCAAGGTGTTCTTCAATGAAGGTAACGATGTTCTTGTGGAGCCTGATGGTACGAGATTTAACATTGAGGTGTACAAGAGAATGTATTATATACAAACAGAATGTAATGAAAATGAAGTGTGTAATGTCAGTCCTGATATTCAGACATGGCATGAGATCATGGGTCATTGTAATTACGAGGATATACTGAAGCTGCAGGCGGTAACAGTAGGCATGCACATTAACGGTGAAAAGCGTAGACCTAACAAAGAATGTGATGTGTGTATAAAGGGAAAGTTCACTCAAACAAGGAACAGAGGTCCCACAGAAAAAGTAAAGACACCACTTGAGCTAGTTAACACAGATCTAGCCGGTCCAGTAACTAATGAATCCATAGGTGGCTTTAAATATATGCAGTCTTTCACAGATGTGTGTACAGGGGCAGTGTTTGTTTACTTTCTCAAAGCAAAGAGTGACGCACTTCAGGCCACAGAGAAATTCCTTGCAGATGTAGCTCCGTATGGCAGCGTAAAATGCCTGAGGTCCGACAACGGAACAGAGTTTACAAATAGAGAGTTTCAGTCACTGCTGAGAAGGAACAAGATCAGACACAAAACGTCCTGTCCTTACTTAAAGGCGCACTCTTTTCGAAATGGCTAGGTGTAAGCTAATAGATGGTAACTTACCTAAGAGTCTATGGCATTATACGGTCCAAGAAGCAGCTTACACCAGAAATCGGTGTTTTAACAAGCACACGGGCACCACCCCATATACAGCACTGACAGGAAAAAGGTGTGATCTAGCCAGGATGCACAAGTTTGGGTCAGTGTGTTATGCTTACCAACAGGACAGAGGAAAACTCGAGTCCAGGTGTGAGAAAGGACTTTTTGTAGGGCATGACAAAGGCAGCCCCGCTTTTCTAGTCTATTATCCCGGTAAGGGGAAAGTGCAAAAGCACAGGTTAGTAAAGTTTGTCACAAAGACAACATGTGAGAACGAGACACAGACACAGGAGCCAGAGCTGGACTCCAGAGTAGGGTGTGAGGAAAAAGAGACGACACAGCCTAGTGTATTGAGCACAGACATGCAGACAGACGGTCAACAGCCACCGGAGGATGATGGCGAGAAGCACCCTAGGGTGACGTCACATGCCTCATGCAGTGGGAGATATCCCCCCCGGGAACATAAACCCCCAAAGTATCTGAAAGACTATGCCCAGAGAGAAAGTGACGAGGATGACAGTACACTTACCAGCATAGATTACTGCTACAGAGTAGTGAGTGGTGTACCTCAGACCTTTAAAGAGGCCATGATATCCCCTGAATCAGGAAAATGGGAGAGAGCGATGGATGAGGAGATGAGGTCCCTGGAGGACAATCATACTTTTACTCTAACAAAATTACCCGAGGGTAGACAGACAGTGGGAGGCAAGCTGGTGTACTCAATCAAGAAGGGTATTGAAGGGCACGACAGGTACAAGGCCAGGTTTGTAGCTAAAGGCTACAGTCAGAGGGAGGGAATAGACTACGGTGAGACATTCTCCCCTACAGCTAATCTGACCAGTGTACGAGTAGTTATGCAGAAGGCAGCCGAAGACGACTTGATTTTACACCAGATGGATGTGAAGACAGCCTACCTGCACGCACCCATTGATAGGGACATATATATGGAACAACCTGAAGGTTACGAGAAGAAAGGAGAGAAGCTAGTGTGCAAGCTAGAAAAATCCATTTACGGCCTTAAACAGTCTGGGCGAAATTGGAACGAGATGCTTCATACATGTCTAATTGAAGACCACTTCATACAGAACCCAGTAGACCCCTGTGTTCACACAAAGCAGTGTTTCCCACACAATGTTAATACTTGGGCGGACCGCCCAGGTATATTAAGGCCCGCCCAAGTATATTTCGGACCTTTAAAAAAAAAAATGTATCCGTCCGCGAGCGACGCCATCTGCGAGTGATTAACTAATGGACAATGAGCCCTCGCTCTACGTTTCCTGTGCCTGTTCGCTCTGCGGTTGATTAACTAGGGGACAATAATCCCCCCCTGTTCGCTCTGCGATCGATTAACTAGTGTATGATCCCTCGCTCGACACCTCCTGTTCGTGCTGCCATCGCGTGGAGGGAAACGAAAAACGGAGAAGACGACGTTAATTTAGAAGACGCGAACACTAAGGTAAAGTAACTATTTTCTCCATATTGTGTTGCTGTTTTCTGGCTTTGGTAGGAGATTCGAATTATTTGAAGTTAGTGGCAACTAAGAGTGTATTTAACGTAACCAGGCCAACTTTGCTGCGTGCAAGTTACGTGTGCTAAATTAAATATAAAAAAGATTATAATTTGTTTTCTCTTCAGGCTATGCCAGTTAGAAGGACACAGATTAACTTTAGCTAAGGTTAGACTGTTAATTTCCCCTGCATTACTCCTCAGATATGAGTATTCAAAAATATTTTAAGAGAATACGGCGTGAGGATGAGGAGGAGAGACGAGGAGAGGAGGAGAGACCACAGGTAACTTAGCCAATGTTAGCATTTTGCTTGCAATGCAGTGGCGGTTCTAAGGGGTGGCACGGGGTGGCAGCTGCCACCTCAGAAAAATGCCTTGCCACCCCAGTTGGCAGCTTTGTTTTGAAAGAAAAGTTGTGGCTCATCGGACATTTATGAGAGAAAATCTCTAATGTCCGAGTGCAAGTGAATGCAGCACGAGACGCGAGCCTTGTAACCCCTCACCTGGCCCTGGCGCGAGCCTGGAAATATGATTGGCAGCGATTTCATTTGAACGGGGGGACAGCGCAAAACGAGAAGCATTTCGGATCCAAGTAGACGGAAGGAAGGAGGTATTTGCGGGTCTACAGTGACAGAGAAGAGCATGTCAGGTTTGGATGCAAGGCAAGTTTATTTATATAGCACTTTTCTGTACGCGACAATTCAAAGTACTTTACAAAACAAATTAAAATACTTGTTAGGAATACATACAGTAAAAACACATATATAATGGCATTTTACAACAGACATTACAAAGCAAAGATAATAAAATAATACAAATAAACACCACAGGTATACAATACATGTTTAAAAGGCATACTTTTGTGCGACTATGAGCAGCTCAATTAAAAGCAGCCAAAGAGATATGTTTTTAGTCTCCATTTAAAAATAGTAAGCGTTTCTGCGGACGTGCATGATTTGGGTAGTTTGTTCCAGAGTGTCGGGGCATAATAGCTAAATGTTGCCTCTCCATGTTTTGTTTTTACTCTCGGAACCGATAGCAGACCCGTCCCAGAAGACCTGAGGCACCTTGATGGCTCGTAATTATGCAGGAGTTCAACAATATACTTTGGTCCTAAACCATGTAATGATTTAAAAACTAGCAATATTATTTTAAAATCAATTCTTTGGCCGACTGGAAGCCAGTGTAAAGATTTCAGAACCGGACTGATGTGATCCACTCATTTAGTGTTATTGAGGACACGTGCAGCAGCGTTCTGAATCAGCTGCAGCTCCCTATGATGCTCCCAGTTATTTGCATTATCCATCCTATTATATTGTTGTCTTTTTCCACATTTAGGTGCCAGTCACACTTGTTACTCTGAGGAGAATTCTGGAGGCAGGCGAGACCCCACTCCCCGGAACGTTCCTTGCTCGCCTACACCAAGACTTGGACAACCCAGGTGGACTTGGGGCGTTTAGCATTGCCGGAGAGGAGGAGAGGATCAGGAGGGGAGCGCCCCCGGGAAGATATGTGGGCCAGATTTGTCAGAGATGTAAATACATCCCTTCTTACTTTTACATTCCAATATTTATTTTCCTTGAACTGAAAAATGTATAATATCATTCCAGGTCCTCAAACCTTACATCTGCAGCCTGGAGAGCAACATTGAGAGCAGGTTCCAGCATATTGAAGTGCTGGGGGCCTTCAGTGTCCTGGGTCCAAAGGCAGTTACCTCCAATGATGTAACCAACATTTCAATGTTGCAGACCCTTGCCAACAAATTCATCCCAGGGCAGGATGCCACAGTTATCCAAGAGTGGACCTCCTACAAGCAGCATGTTCTTGAAGGAACATTTAAGGTTGGTAAATACCTAAATTAATATGAACTTGACGGTTAGAATTGCTTGTTTTGACATCTGTAAATGTTTCAATTATACTGTATACTCATTTGCCCTGCCTTGGCTAATCTCTGAAGGACAAGACACAAGCTGAGATCATGCAGCTCCTGGCCAGTGAGAAGGACGAATGGGCAGAAATATACCCAAACCTCAGCCTTCTCTCTTCAGCGGGGTTGGTCATCCCTGTCTCCAGTGTAAACTGCGAGAGGGATTTTTCTACGATGAACAGGGTAAGTGTCTTGCATGTCATTCTGTATAGTTCATTTAAAACAAACTGTCTGTTTTACAGATGAAAACTGACATGAGAAACCGACTGAAAGGGGAGCACCTGGCTGCATGTATGCGGATAGCAGTCAGTGGACCAGCGGGATGGGATGAGGCGTTCTCATACACACAGGCGTTGGAGCTGTTCTTCAACAAACCTAGACGGATTAAGTGCTCTGACAAACAGTGCCATCTTTGTACAAAATGAATATTGCCATACAGTAATGTAAAGTTAATGAATAAACCTGTTGTTAAAACTTGTTGTTTGTCACATGTGTTGCACGTCACAAAGCCCGCCCCGCGGTCCGCTCACACCGCTCGCAGCCCCCCACCCTGGCACCTTCCCCCCCAAGTATATTTCAGATCTGTGGGAAACACTGCAAAGGAGTCAAAAGAGTCAGGGAAAGTGATAATTGTGATTTGAGTGGATGATTTGATCATCGCAGCAGACAACACTAGAAACCTAGAGCAGGTGAAAGATATGCTCTCCACCAGATTCAAGATGAAGGACCTGGGCAGGTTAAAACTTTTTCTAGGCATGGACTTCGAACAGTCTGCCAGTTGTGTAAAAATATCCTAGAGGAGATATGTGGAAAAGATCCTGAATCGTTTTGACATGCAGGAGTGTAGAACTAGGGAAACACCATGTGATCAAAAGCTAGACTACAATGAGGATGCACAAAAATTGAAGGATGTAAAAATGTATAGAGAAGCTGTAGGCAGCCTCATTTATTTGACAACCTGTACTCGCCCTGACCTATGTTTTGTAGTGAGTAAGTTATCACAGCATTTTGCAAGTTGCTAAATATTTGGGGAAAAAGAATTTAAAAAATGTAAATGTCTTATTTATTCTCTCTCACACACAACCTGCCACTAACGTTGAACCCCTTTACTCAGGGCCGGCCCTTCCCACTGGCGAACTAGGCGGTCGCCTAGGGCGCCAGATCTGGAGGGGCGCTGCCGCGCTGCGCTGGGAGAAAAAAAAAATTAATAAAAAAAAATTAAAATAATTTTTATTCTGCCTAATTTTCTGCCCTTGATGTAATACATTTACAATAATTGAACAAAGTAAACACCCTTTGCACCCCGGGCCGGCGGCAAAATTTTGCATTTGCCCTGTACGATGGGCGCTGTAACTGTAAGTGATGAAAGGGGGGGATGGTCGCTTATTATCAGGCACCCACAGGCCGTGGCTCACAGCCAAAGTGACGCGGCAGCTCCAGCTGAAAGTGTCGGAGATTGCAACGATCGCAACAGCAAGAGGCAAAACATTAGCATTATGAAAAGGTCCAAGCCTTCTGGGGCAACGGGAAGGAAACGGAAAAAAGAACAGGAGGAATCGAAAGTCAAAGACAGAGGTAAGTCGGCTTGTGTAAAAAAAAAAATTCAGTATGTACTGTACCGTTAGACATTTGATTTTAAGCTAGCTAGCTAGCTAAGGAGGTAGCCATGATACAGCTTTGATGCCATGCTAGCAGCGAGCCTCTGATACAGAATGATAGATACAAATGATTTTAAGTTTTTATTTATGTGTTATTATTCCTATATAATCTTTTTGTAAATAATATCCTACTTTTATATTGTGATAGCTGTAAATTGATCCTCCAATAGTGTTTAATTTGTCAGATAGTTTATTTTCACGGTCAACTTGTGTGTATATATATATATTTATTTTTCTGTTTATTTTCTATTATATTTTTTTTATTTTCTGCACTTTTTAATGTCTAATTATTGTGCAATGCTTTGTTTTATATGCTGATGTAACGAAATAATGTTAATGTTAGCCAGAAGAAAGCTATCTGGATAACTGCTCCTTTGTATAAAGTGAGGCTGACCAACCAATATGGGCATGTGTTATTATTTAGTTGTTACTTATGTTTGCAAATGATCTCCTGGGGCAGCAGAACCTCACTTTTATATAGGCCAGTTGTGAACTTGCATACAGCTGAGGCAGATTGCAGCAGTTATTTTTGCCTGACTGTATATAAATGTTTTTGCTTGTAATGTGCTAATATCTACCCTATAAATGTCCAGCTGCACTTGAGAAATACCTCAAAAAGCCCCCAGTTGCTGGAGAAGGAACATCTGATCTCCCATGTACATCACACTCTGAAGAATGTAAGTTTTGCCAAACATTTATGGTCTCTGTGTAATCGTTCATACACTACTTTTTTGTCATTATTATTATTGTTATTATTATGATAAATAATGAAAACTGAAGCATGAATAACTTCTTTGCATGTTTGGATTGCCTGCCTGCAGGTGAAGGAATAACGAGCATAGTATGTGAGTCCACCATTGCAGCCCCCTCAGATCCTGCTGACTACCCAGGCCCATCTGAGTCCACCATTGCAGTCCCCTCAGATCCTGCTGACTGCCCAGGCCCATCTACAGTCCCCTCAGATCCTGCTGACTGCCCAGGCCCATCTGAGTCCAGCATTGCAGTCCCCTCAGATCCTGCTGACTGCCCAGGCCCACCTGAGTCCACCATTGCAGTCCCCTCAGATCCTGCTGACTGGCCAGCACTGAGTGATACAGTGAGGATGGAGTTAGTCAGACGTGGGCCATATCATTTAAAATCCGACTTCACTTTTCCTAAAAAGGAGGGAGGGAGAAGTTGCCATCATCACTACTTTTACAGAAGATTAGTGAATGGAGATACAATCAAGAGGAGCTGGGTTGTGTATTCCAAGAAAAACAAAAGTATTTACTGCTTTTGCTGCAAGCTGTTCTCCCAAAAAGAGTACCAACTAATCAGCAGTGGACTAAATGACTGGAAAAATTGCACTGACAAACTAAAAACACATGAGAACAGCCCAGAACACTCTAGGCACATGACGTTGTGGAAGGAACTGGAGACTCGACTTGAAAAGGGCCTAACTATAGACAAGGTAGAAATGGCACTTATGGAGGCTGAAAAGAGGAAGTGGCGTGAAGTCCTGACCAGGTTGGTGGCAATAATTCAGTCGTTGGCAGAGCGAAATATTGCCTTTAGAGGGACGACAGAAACACTTAACCAGCCAAATAATGGCAACTTCCTGAAGGAGGTAGAGCTCATGGCGAAGTTCGACCCAGTCCTCAAACAGCATGTTGCTGAGGTCCAAAGAGGAACCACCAATATTTCCTATTTGGGAAAAAGAATTCAAAATGAACTGATAGATTGCATCAGTGGGAAGATTGGGGACCATATGGTCAAGGAAATCAAACAATCCAAATACTTTTCAATTATTTTGGATTGCACCCCAGATTTGAGCCATACAGAGCAACTATCAGTCATTATTCGACTAGTTACAACCCAGGACACGCCCCAAATAAAAGAACATTTTATGGGGTTCCTTGAGGTAGAACAGTCCACTGGAGAAAGCCTTTCAACCCTGATTCTAAAGAGATTAGAACAGCTTGATATCCCTTTTGAAGACTGTAGAGGGCAGTCTTATGACAACGGTGCAAATATGAAAGGAAAGAGGAAAGGAGTCCAAGCCAGACTTGTTCAAATCAATCCAAGGGCTTTATTTGTGCCATGCGGAGCACATACATTGAACCTGGTGGTAGCTGATGCAGCAAAAAGCTCTGCAGAAGCCACTAGCTACTTTGGCTACCTGCAGAAGCTTTTCACACTCTTCTCTGCCTCCACTCAGAGATGGTCCATCCTAAAAAGCCATGTGAACATCACATTGAAATCATGGTCTGATACCAGATGGGAGAGTCGGATCAACAATAGAGGCTGTAAGGTATCAGGCTGCAGAAGTCAGAGATGCACTTCTAGAGGTGAGGGATAAAGCCACAGATGGAGTCGTAAAAATTGAGGCACAATCTTTGGCTGAAGAGGTTGGATCATACCGCTTTGCAATATGCACTGTGGTATGGTATGACATCCTGACCAACATCGAACATGTCAGCAAAATGTTGCAATCAGTGTCAATGCAGCTGGATATTGCTGTTGACCTCCTGAGAAAAACAGAAGTTTCTTTGGTCAGCTACAGAGGCAATGGATTTGCTTCTGCCCAAGCATCTGCCAAAGACATCTGTGGCCAAATGAATGTGGAAGCTGTTCTCAAGCAGAAGAGGCTGAGATCAACCAAGAGACAGTTCTCCTATGAGTCCCAGGAGGAGCAAGTGAGTGATGCACTAAAGAAACTCAAAGTTTCTTTTTTCAATATGGTGGTGGATGTTTCCATTGCATCACTGCAGGAGCGATTCAAGGCCTTAGGTGAAGTAGAGAAAAAGTTTGGGGTGCTACTCAACTTCCCTGACCTGCCAAAGGAAGATCTGACGAAGCAGTGTGAAACACTCAGCAACACCCTGAGCTGGGGTGGGCAGTCAGACCTGGATAAGAGGGAACTTGCACTGGAGATGCAGAATTTCCCAGCTTTGCCAAAAGCCAACATGACTACCCTGGAACTTCTGACTTTCCTACAGGAGAAGAAAATGAACGAAGTGTATCCAAATATGTGGGTGGCCCTCAGGATCGCTGTCACTATTCCAGTGACAGTTGCTGCTGGGGAGAGGAGCTTCTCTAAATTGAAGCTCATTAAAACATACCTGAGGTCGTCAATGGCTCAAGAACGCCTCAATGGATTAGCTTTAATAAGCATCAATCGCAAGGTTTCGGGGCAAATATCATTTGACGACACAATAAATGAATTTGCAGCAAGGAAGTCCAGACGTGTCCGACTTTAAGGATGTGGACTAATTAAAGGACACAATAACATAGCAGAGACTTGTTGTTCTGATTGCCTGTTTCATTTGATTTATAGTGTGTGTAATGTTGTTCATTATCTTAATTTATTTGCAATAACCTCAGTTGTAAGAGCTCCGTTGGCTATATTTTTGTCCACGTTTGCACTTTCTTTTCTTGAAGTTTTAAGAGAAGCTACTTTTGTTTGATGAGTGATTTTCATTTAATAACTACAATAATAATAATAAGGATAAAATAAATAAAAAATATGTTACATTTATTTGTTATTGGCTGTGGGTTATTGGTTATGTTCACATACTTATTTGGTTATTAAAATGTAAACCGATCTTTTTCATATGGGTGTTTAGAGTTGTACCCCTAGATCTAGTCTCTAGTAATTCTGCTCAAAGTGCACCAGATTGAAGCATTTTACTTTAAAATGTTAAAACAAATCTTTCCGAAGGGGGCATACCCCCGGACCCCCCTAGAGGATGTGACATCCACCCCCCAATTAAAACATGTTCATACAATAATGAATACATTTGAAACCTTCTTTATGTATATTACCTATGTCAATAAGTTTCAGTTTTTGTAGTGTATTGGTCTTTTGTAGAGATTTTTCATTTATTCTTTATATATTCTATTGTGTATTGCTTGGAGGCGGGGGGGGGGACCAAATCATAATCTCGCCTAGGGCACCAAAATGTCTAGGGCCGGCCCTGCCTTTACTATTCAATTAAACACATTCAATGTTTATTTATTGTAAAAGCAATTGGGCTATTTTAATCTCACACACACCCCCCCCCCCCCACGCACACACACACTTCTCCGCCTCATTCTGTTTTCATTTACTCGTTCGTTATCTGACCAGCTTCAATCTTGTAGGCTACTCACTTCGTTTCTTGTAGCCCTCAAAAGGGTTTTGGAGGTTGATCCCTCGGTGAACGTGAGTCGTTTGGCTTTCTTGTCCGCAGCGGCAGAAAGCATTTACGAATGTTTGAATGAATCAAAGTGGGTCGTCACCGTCGATTTTCTCTTATGCTCCAACACACAGTTGCACGGGGTGCAGAATAGTTTCCCCCCACTTTTTGCCCGGTCTTTAGTAGAAATGTTCGTCGGTAAATGAGATGGATTAGATTTTTTCATCTTGGTGTTTTCTCTATCGTGTGAGCTCCACACGTTCACTCCAGCGCCGTATAGATAGAAGAGTTACGACAGCGGAAGTCCAAAAACGGTTATCGTCACGTGGTTCATGCAGACGAGGTTCGTTCCCCAGAAGTTCATGGCGGGCAATGTGAATGCATTGATAACAGGAGATAGAACTTCGACTTTTGGTAATTATTAGTGAATAAAGGTTTTGATTTGCAATATTTATACAACAAATCGATATGTGTATGTATTTATATCAATATTTTTTTAAAAATAAAATAGAATTTGCTAATATTAAGTGATAATATTAAGATTAGTGTGAACAACTAGTTTACATGTTAGGCTAACAGTGCCTTGGTTAAAGAGCCTGTTGCTGTTTATTTATAGCTTTGAATTCTTTAAAACCAATATTATCTTCTTAAACTTGTATGGTAGTCAGGAGCATCACTTTCTAATGTTTATTGATATATTTAGAGGGAGGGGATCTAAAGGAATACTTCAAAATTCAGATTAGATTAATTTCTACCATTTTCTTAAATTCATGGTAGTTTCAGTAATCCCATGGTAATTGAGGACACAAGTTATCGAAATGACTAATGTCATCTTTATGGCTTTCAGAAAGGACAGGAGACCGACAGGTGACTATCAAAGGACTAGCAGCAGCAGCAGCAGCAGCAGCAGCATGATGATGTTACATGTGTTGTTTTAGAAACATCCATTGCAAATACATGGAATTCCATAAACATTGAATAGCATATCATGCAGTTTGTCTGTGCCTTTTCCTCCGTGTTGTCCTGGTTTGCTGTGCTGCCTCCTAGTCGCCACCATGGTTTGCTGTGCTGCCTGGGGATGCTCAAATCGCTCCGAGAAAGGAGTACGAATGTACGGCTTCCCCACTGACACAGAGCGGAGGAAAAAATGGCTGGCTCAAGTCAGCAGGAGCAATTTCACGACCAACAGCAAAAAAATATGTGAGGTAATTATATACAAACACTGCATTTGCACTTTTTCACAAAACGAAAACCACACCATTGGGAAAGCTTAATGTTTTGTTTAATACAAAAAAACAGGGAAAGGCTTGAAAAACACAGAGTTGAGACTCAGGGTGCAGGGTGAGGGTCTCAGTGCAGGTATTCAGGCTCCATTGAATCCCCCTCTGGTTCTTGTGCTGAAAGAGGGAGTAACAGACAGGAGAAAGGGTTATACACACCTATATAGCACACCTATTGGATGGGAAATTGCCTTGGGGAGATAAGGTGTGGTCTTTGTTCCCAACTGAAGTTATGGAACTTTATTATTTGTGAGTTTAACAAAGTATAACAAATGGCATCAGTAACAGATGTGATATTAATTTCTATAAAGTTGTCTCACATTCTTGGTCATATTTTATATACAGTATGTAATGAGTATAACATGTCCAGTAAGTATAAAGTGTTTCCTAATACCGTGTATTCAACCACTATGGGATATGTATGTGGGCAGACAAAACTGAGTTGTTCTGTGTGTGAAGTAACCTCAAGTCACTCCGCAGGCACATTTTGATGCAGACCAGTTTGTCAAGACAAAAAAGGGCAAGACTAGGCTGAGAGCAGAGGCTATACCCACCATCTTCGTGCATCGCCCTGTGGTCAAAAACAGAAGGGCCCCTCGATTCACCACGATTCACCCCGGGACCTGTATCTACAAAGCCCATAGCTCATGATCACAGCTATAGTGTGAAAGGTGACACAGGTATAATAAGTATGAACTCTTAGTAACAAAAGTCATATTTCTTATTTTTAAGTGGTATAATATTTTAAATGTTCGAAAATTTACAGTGCCATGTCTTCTACTTACATTAGTCTCAAAGATTGAGGGAAGAAGGGATGAGGAGACTGAGAGAAAGGAAAGTGAGGGTGAAGAAAGAGAGGACATGGCTAGTGAGGAGAGACAGGGAGGGCGGACACCACCCACTCAGCCAGCAGCCAGTCAGCATACGAGGGAACCAGCAGCCAGTAAGCATACGAGGGAACCAGCAGCCAGTCAGCATACGAGGGAACCAGCAGCCAGTCAGCATACGAGGGAACCAGCAGCCAGTCAAACAGATCTATTAAAAAAATTAAAGAGCCAAGAAGGAATCACCAAAAAAGCAAAGGCTGCACTAACAAAAATCAGGAAGGAAAATGCAGCTCTCAAGAACACAATGAAAATTAGGGACAAGAAATATAAGAAAACATTTTCAAAAGACCAACTTAAAGCATTAGGCAGACTCACCACAAAGGGGATGAAATGGAGCAATGAGACAATTAAGAAGGCTTTAAAAATTCGCTTTGCGTGCGTACCAACGGGTTACAAAACTCTGCAGGAATTGCAGGTTCCCCTTCCAGGAATAAGAACACTGCAAAGAAGGATGCAATGTGTTAAGTTTGAGCCTGGTGTGTTGACAGAGGTCTTTGATTTCCTAAAATTGAAGGCAGATAGATTGACAGACCTTGAAAGGGAGTGTGTGTTGACCTTGGATGAAATGGCAATCACACCAAGTGTGGAGTTGGACATGATTACAGGCAAACTGTACGGTGATGTGACTTTACCAGGTCACACTGGAGTGGCAACACATGCTTGTGTGTTTATGTTGGCTGGAAACACAACACGGTGGAAGCAAGTAGTGGCATATCATTACACTGGCAATTCTACCAATGGAGCAGAGCACAGGCCAATCATTATTGATATAATACAGAGGGCAGCATCAATAGGGCTACATGTGCTTGATGTCACCACCGACATGGGTAGCCCTAACCGAGCCATGTGGAAATCCTTTGGGGTGGACCAAAATAAAACATCGGTGCCACATCCAGCAAAACCAGACAGGCAGCTTTATTTCATGCCCGATGTCCCACATCTGGTAAAAAATCTAAAAAGTGCCCTTGTCCGTGGGCAGGTCTTCATAATTCCTGAGGACGTTTTTGACAGAGAGAACCTCCCCTCTAACGAGGTTTCTGTGGTCCCCATTAAGGACTTATTGACCTTTCAGGAAGGGATGGCATTAAAAATAGCTCCCCATCTTTCAGCTGCAGCCATCGAGCCAAGTCACTTTGATAAGATGAAGGTTGGTCTTGCTCTAAATGTGTTCAATAAGGCTACAAGTGCTGGGCTGAAATACATGGTGCAGCAAGAAAACCGCCCTCTGTCCTACCTGACGACAGCGTGGTTCCTGGAGCAGGTTGATCGTTGGTTTGATCTCATGTCATCTCGCCATCCAATTACAGCCCTGAGCAGGCTCAAGATGGAGGAGTACCAAAAGGCCATCACCGTCCTCCAGAACATTGTCCATCTGTTTCGTGGGATAAAGATAGGTCAAAAGGGAGGTTGGAAGCCTGTTCAAACAGGGGTGATAATGGCAACAACATCAATTTTGGCCATACAAGAGGAGATGCTTACACAAGGACACAGGTTTGTGTTAACGTCATGGTTCACACAAGACTGCCTTGAAAATACATTCAGCTGTGTGAGGTCTAAAAATCCTGTCACAACTCCAGTGTAATTCCATCATGCACTGAGAATCATATCTGTGGGGCAGTTCCTCACCACCATCAGCTCTGGGAGCTATCAGGAAGACCACAGTAGCTTTTTGGCAGACTTCCTGGACACAGAGGAGCCAAAAATCACTCCATCAGTCAGAGTGGAACAGCTGATGGCGGTGAACAGAGCAGCTGCACCTGACCTCACAAAAACTGAGAAATGTATTCTCTTCCATCTTGCAGGCTACATCGTCCACAAAATCATCAAGTTTGCCAGCATCTGTGAAAAATGCAAAATTGCAACAGAGCACCATGATGAGAGTCCTTCTGGTGACAACAGCTTGTTAGTGGACTTAAAAGACTTCAAGGCAGGTGCTCTTTGTTGTCCCTCCCAAGAAGCCTTTGACTTCATTCACCAGATTGAGGAACTATTTAGGACCAAGACTGGTTCCTCCCTCATGCAGCTCCCCAACGCAGTGGGTGTCTTGGAGAAAGAAGCTCAGGCCCTCTCTAGCAGGCTGCCGTCATGCTGTGGAGTACAACAAAAACTTGTAAAAAGATTAATACGGCTGAGGCTGAGAATTGAGGCCAAACAAATCAGAAATGACAGAAAAGAAAAAAAAATTAAAAGATGGCCATTTTGGAAGCAAGAGCCAATCCAAAAAGGTGAAAAGGAACAACAGCAGCCAAGCTACCACATCCAGCAACCCCCAAACAGATCCACAGCTGCAATCATTTCCATTAGTCGTTGCAATGGAAATATTTGGACTAAACATTGCTCTTCCACCTGTCAGCACCCAGCTAACATCACTGCCCCTCCACCCGTAACATCACTGCCCCTCCACCCGTAACATCACTGCCCCTCCACCTGCCAACATCACTGCCCTCCACCTGCCAGCACCCAGCCAGAGGAGCGCAAACAACAAAAACAAGCAAGGTGTCCCGTCATGTACCTGGAAGTTTGGGTTGGCGAAATGGAGTGAGAGAGGGACTTGAAAAACCTTGGTGGCTCTCTACTCATGTTGTTACAGTTGTCTTGGTTTTACACCTCTCAAGTTTTTTTTGTGCCATTTCTACATCTTTAGAAAATATGAAATAAAAAATTGAAGTGAAATCAACCTCTTCTCTGGAGAACAAACTTTGATTTCTCTGTCTTGTGAGTTTGCAGTCTTGCTCCTCCACCTGTAACATCACTGCCCCTCCACCTGCCATACAGTAGGTTACTAAAAATATTACTTATATAATACAGTGATAGAATACATGTTTAGTATGCTTATTTATATAAAACAGTAGTATTAAACTTACCTTGTGTTTTCACTCTCACTTAAGTCCCTCTCCCTTTGCCATCAATCCAAAATCAGCTGAGCTGCAACATAATACAGACAGGTAATAATCAACATAATCACAAGGACACAATATGGCTCTGCTAAAAACACTCACTCTTACACGCACCAAACGTTATATTTATCTAATATTTAACTCCCTCCACCCCCGCATACAATCCCGTTTATAAGCCCCTCTTCTCTAATTCAACAATGTTGGACGAAATGACATTAAGAGAACGGAATTTACAATTAAAAGGCTGTTCAACGTGTGTTGCTAACTTGATCCGTTATCCTAGCTTTATCTGTTATCTGTAAACGTTCCCTAAATCTACTAATTTAGGGATAACCCACTGACATCCTTTAATACACATGTTCATTTGAATCAGATGTACTGATAATATCCGCAATATAAATCTTTAAATTTCTTCTTACCTTTCAAAAGTCCGTCACGAACGGTCTATTATGCTGCAACTCTACTGCGCTGCTAGCCTTGGCGCTAACTTCCGGGGAACGATTGAGAGGCTCCACGATCCGCCATTGCTGTAAAAAAGTGGTCCATTGGAGTGAACGGAGATGACATAACTCTCAGTCTATACGGCGCTGGTTCACTCTATACAGTGTTGTTTACATTCTGTGATGCGCGAGCTGATGACGTCACGTGAAGACGAGTTAACTTTTTTTTCTTCTCAACTTTGTGTGGAAAAATGCGGGGATTATGCGGCCTTTTGATAAATATGCGGCCTTTTAAAAATCTGCGCCATTTTGCTGATTATGCGGTAAATTCTGCGAACGCAGAATCGCGTTTTTCTGGAGGGTCTGAGTATTAATATGTCTGCATGTAACTGCACTATAACTGATCCACAGTAAGAGGGCGCTATAGGTGTAAGGAGGCGCAGCTATTGTAGCTGACGTCAGATATCAGATATAAGGGATTGTTCGCTCCCCTTCTCTCTCTCTCTCTCTCTCTAGCTCTCATGGAGAGCAGGTCAAGTGGTGCAATGCACATATGAAAATAAACCACGCCAGTTAAGGCTAAAGAATACCTCGTCGTCATGACCAGTTTATTGCTATACATGTGACTCTGTCAACAGGCTGACTAAACCCATTCTCAAACTCTGCATTCATTTTGATCTCATGTAAACACCTGTCAGGTTTATGTAGCTTTTACACACTCACAACATTTTGAAATCAATACCAATGACAAGCTGTGAAGGCTGGTAAAAATGACTTCTGTCCAAAGTGTCAGGCAAAAAAGGTAAAGCTCTCTACATGATGTCCAAGCTGTCTTGGCCTGATTGTCACAGTGTTTATTGCATCCATCTTTAATAAAAAGTTCTATAAATCTGTGGAATCCTGTTGTCTACATTTAGCTTCCACAAACCATCAACTTCTGCATGTAAAAACAAAGGCTCTGTGCACAGAAAGCTGCTAATTCTGAACGCATCATTTATAAAATGTTGAACAAAAATAATCACAGAGAAAAAGTGTGTGAAAAGTTAGTCTCACGGCCAATGAGTAAGAATTCAAATGTATACCTCTATCGCAGACTGAAGTAAACAGTCTGAAAGCAACGCATGATGAGATGAAATATGGAATAAAATGGGAAACAATCAACTGATAACAAAATTCTCAGCCGCAAAAAGGAATGCAAGGCCAACAGAAGGCTGTGAATAAAAAGGCAATGGACACAAACATTGGTTGCACATATACAAATGGACTTCATTCCAAAATAGCATATCCTACCTAAGATATTTTCTGAAATATAAAAGATCATCTCAAGCCAGAGTTTGGAATGTGGTTTTGATTAATAATTTTAAAATCAAATACACTTTTTCTATTAAATCAATATTGCAACATGCATTGCTTTACCGTCACCTAGGATCAATAACAAGTTTATAACTCTATAGAGTCCCAAAGGATACTTCAAAGTATACAAAAACGGACCGACAGTTTGCTTTGGAAGTAATTATGTGACGCTCTCAAAAAGCTACTGGAGTGAACCCGCAATACTGAACACTAGGAACGGAGACTGAAAAAAACATATTTGATAGCTTGATAGCTTATAAAGTTGTATATATTGTTATATCATAGACAAAAACTACAGTTTTTTTGGATTAATTATTTATTACATTATAGAAAACTGTTTACCTCTAATAATAAGCAAATAACTCTTATAAGGAGAATACAAAAAAATACACAGGCCTACTTTAAAATAAATCAACACAGCACTTGGGGAGTCCTCTGCACATTTGAAGAAAATGAATATAATTTAAATGGGCCCACTTATAAATAAAACATATAGCTGCACCCTAAAAATAGTTAACTTTGAATCATGACTGAAGATCTTCAGCTGTCTTCCTCTTCCGTGTTTTTCCTCCCATATATGTAAAGGCTGCAGCACCTTTAACAACTTCTCTCCACATATCAAACATACCGGTGAGCCAGCGTCGTTTGATGTGAAAGCATATAACTCTAACCACGCAGAATGCACAGAGCAGGAGAGATATAATTAAGAGCAGGAGAGATATACTTAAATTAATCCAAAAAGCCAGGGTCAGGGAATGTACCAAGAGCTGGAGCGGAGGTCAGAATCCAGGGATCTGGGGTGGCCGAGAGAGCAGGCTGAACGAGGGGAGCAAAGGAACACGGAGAAGCACAGCAGGAAGGAAGGTGGCTGGTTGCGGCAGGCAGAGAAGCAAGTAAGTTGGTCACTGGACAGGGAGAGCACAAGGTTAGAATTAGCAACAAACACTTAGAGATCAAGGTTTAGCTAGAAGCTAAGTTAGCCGAGACGTTTTACCACTGGTGGTTAGACGTCGAACTGGCGAGTACTGGATGAGGGAACCGGGGTTTATATGCAGGTGTAGGTGAGTAGGTGCAATCAGGGTGACGAGCAGCAGCTGAGGAGGTGTGGAATCCAGAAGTAGGTCAGCCACACCCAGCCAGGAAGACAGAGACACAGACAGACAAAAACAAACAAGGGAGCCTCTTGGCGACCACCAGGCTTGTCCGGATGTGCCCTGTGAAAGTCCCTCACAATAACAGGGTCCAGGATACGTGAACGTGGGACCCAGCAACGTTCTTCGAGGCTGTACCCATCCCAGTCAACCAAATACTGCAAGCCCCTGCCCCGACGCCTGACATCCATGAGACGGTGCATGGTGTAGGCAGGATGGTCATCGATGACTCGGGGGGGAGGGGGAACGGTAGGAGGGCAAAGGTCGCTGGTGTGAACTGGTTTGATTTGGGACATGTGAAAAGTGGGATGGATTTTCATGGTTCTGGGGAGCTTCAGGCGGAAAGCAGAGGGGTTAATAGTGCCCTCAATGGGGAAGGGGCCAATAAACCGAGGGGACAACTTATTTGACTCGGTAAGGAGGGAGATAGTATTGGAAGATAACCAAACAGACTGTCGAGGGGTGTAAGGGGGAGCGGCATGTCTGTGGCGGTTGGCTGACTGTTGGTTTCTGGCGGATGTCTGGAGGAGAGCAGAGCGAGTGTCCCTCCAAATCTTGCGGCACAGAAGAAGGTGTTGTTGGACGGATGGAACTGCCAACTCACTCTCCTCTTCAGGAAACAGGGTTGGTTGGTACCCTAAGGAGGCTTCAAATGGAGAGAGACCAGTAGCAGAAGAAGTGAGGGAATTGTGGGAATACTCTACCCAGGGTAGATGGGAGCTCCAGGTTGATGATGACGGTTGGCTACGCAGCGGAGAGCAGATTCCAGGTCCTGATTGGTCCTTTCAGTTTGGCAGTTAGACTGGGGATGATATCCAGAGGTTAGACTGACTGATGCACCAAGAGAATGACACAAATTCTTCCAAACCTGAGAGGTGAATTGAGGACCACTGTTGGAGACGATGTCAGCCGGGATTCCATGCCGACGGAAGACATGCTGGGTGAGTAATTGGGAGGTCTCCAGGGCTGAGGGGAGCTTGGGCAGGGCTACAAAATGGGCACATTTGGAGAAACGGTCAACAACAGTAAGAATTGTTGTGTTACCTTGTGAGGGAGGTAGGCCGGTGACAAAGTCTAGTGCTATATGTGACCAGGAATGTGACTTGCAATAGGAAGGGGCTGGAGCAATCCCGCAGCTCTCTGATGGAAAGTCTTGCTCCTAGCACATGTTGTACACACTGAAACTCCTTAGTGTCTTGATCAACTGTTGGCCACCAGAAATGTCTACTGAGAAGGGAGAGTGTGCAGTTGGAAACTGGATGATTGGCAAAACGGGAGCTGTGGATCCACTGCAGTAACTGGGAACGGACAGAGTTGGGGACAAATTGACGATTAGGCGTACTGTTACCTGATATCAGAGAAGAAAGACTGTCGGGCAAATTTCAATTCCAAATTATAAAGGCCAAGTCTCTCTTTATAGATTTCAAAGTGCACCTGGAGATTTGTTTTTCGCCACCTGCGTTCAGCTTTTCGACCCTCTTTTTTCTCTGTTCTCACGATCATGGCCTTTCAGGGTGACGAGCAGCAGCTGAGGAGGTGTGGAGGCGGGAATCCAAAAGTAGGTCAGCCAAGCCCAGCCAGGAAGACAGACACACAGACAGCCAAAAACAAACACAGAGGGGAAAAAGACGGAGGCAGAACTGTGGATCCTCACAAAGTAAGTATCAGTTTCAGTCTGGCCAGGACAGAGAAGCTATTATCCTGTTATCATTTATCATGCAAGTCTCTAGTTAAAATCTTTTGAGGGACTTTTGTTAGCTGATGGGAACTTGGGTCCCACTCGCAGTGCGGGTGCAGCGAGCCGTTTGGCTGATGCAGAGCGAAGTGCACCTAATGGGGTGTACAGTTTAACCATGTCCTAGATGTAGGAAGGGCCAGATCCATTCGCAGCATGGTACGCAAGTAACATTGTCTTGAAGTGGATTCTAGCAGTTACTGGAAGCCAGTGAAGTGAGCGGAGGAGCGGCGTGGTGTGGGAAAATGATGTTGGAAGGTTGAACACTAAACGAGCTGCTGCATTCTGGATGAGCTGCAGAGGTCTGATGGCACATGCAGGCAGACCAGCCAGGAGGGAGTTGCAATAGTCTAAGCGTGAGATGACGAGAGCCTGGACCAGAAGTTGTGTCGCTTTCTGGGTCAGGAGGGGACGTATCCTCCTGATGTTGTAAAGAGTGTATCTGCAGCAGCGGGTTGTTGCAGCGATGTTTGCAGTGAAGGACAGTTTGTTATCTAGGATCACACCCAGATTCCTTGCAGTCTGAGTCGGGGAAACAACAGAGGTGCCGATGTGGATTGTTAGGTCAAGAGTGAGACAAACTTTTCCCGGAAGGAAAAGCAGTAAGGTGTTGTGAAGGTTGAGCTTGAGGTGGTGAGCAGACATCCACTGAGAGATGTCAACTAGACAAGCAGAGATGCGTGCAATGACTTGGGTCTCTGAGCGGGGAAAGGACAGAATTAATTGGGTGTCGTCAGCGTAGCAGTGGTATGAAAAACCATGCGGGCTAATGACTGATCCGAGCCAGTTTGCGTACAAAGAGAAGAGATGGGGACCAAAACACAGAGCCCTGAGGGACCCTATACTTAATTGACAAGGGTCGGACTCGGACCCTCTCCAAGTTACCCTGTAGGTCCGGTCTTTGAGGTATGAGGTGAGGAGGGAAAGTGCAGAGCCTGAAACTCCAAATTCTTGAAGAGTGCGAAGGAGGATCTGATGATTCACCGTGTTGAATGCAGCAGACAGGTCCAAAAGGATGATGAGAGAGGAGAGGGAGGCTGCTTTAGCCATGTGCAGTTCCTCAGGGACAGCGAGGAGGGCAGTTTCTGTTAAGTGACCTGCCTTGAAACCAGACTGGTGCGGATCCAGAAGGTTGTTCTGATGGAGATAACAGGAGAGTTGTTTAAAGCTGGCGCGTTCAAGTGTTTTAGACAGGAACGGGAGGAGAGAGACAGGCCTGTAGTTTATAACATCGGATGGGTTGAGAGCAGTAGCGTGGCGTGGGGAAAAAATTAGGGGAAGCCAATAATACGTCCTTTCTTTTGGGGTGGGGGGGGGGGTGTGTGGTGGTCAATTTAATAACGTAACCAGATGAGTGATTACAGCGCCCGGTATCATTTTACACACATTTGTATCATACAGATGCAGGACTTACACACGCCTGTTATCTGACCGACAGGTCCGCATGCACTCTCCAGCCGAAACTCTAATAAGCATTCATTCACAAACTAAATCAGGAGACCTTCAACGTTTTACGTCCGGTTCGCTCCTTTGTTCCTCGCTGTACACAGCTCCAGTTAGGGCATTGGCCTGTCATCAGATTGTATTTGTTGTTGCTGCTGCAGCGGAAGTTTAGTACAATTATTTTTGATTAAATCCTCCAAATCTCCACCCTCCATAATTGCACTTGCTTCAGTTGCTTGCTACTTTCTAACAGCGGTGAGAATGGTGCAGTGACGCTATCTATCTTCTATCGATTAGATTTATGATTCGAAAATTATAAAAGTAGGGTAGACATGTGGATATTATCCGACTGAACAAAACCTGCATTTACCTAACAGGTTCGTTTTCCACTGACCTTCGAGCTATTTTCCAAAATGCTATGGAGAAATCCCATTGCTTTTTGTCGAGGGAAACCGAGCGCAGCTTACTTCCGCTTTTTGGGACGCGTCACTGCACCACTAAGTTGATGCGATTTGATTGGATTGTGAGGCAAGGGAAGCCAGCCGCCTCTGGCTTCCCTTGGCATGGCCCTGACCAATCACAGGTTGGCAGGGGCATGACGTGAGCCTCATCTGATTGGTCAATCCCTCCATTTTTTGTCACCAAGGGAAGCACATTTCGGCTGGCCTCCTTTCGCAACAGAGAGTGCAATCTACTGTTTCACCATAACATCTAGAGGGGCGCTGTTTCACTCTTTGTAAAATACTCAATGAGAATGGGGGAGAGACGGACCGGCAGCAACACAGAACAAAGAATTTCCGAAACTAAACGAAGTGTTTAAAATTATAACTACAATCCGAAAAAACAGGGGAAGCCTGGCTTCCCTTGGCCTCCAGGAGAAAACGCCACTGGTTGAGAGTGGGTTTCTTTAGGAGAGGGTTTACTCTTGCCTCCTTGAGACTGTTTGGAAAGTGACCAGAAGTTGATGAAATTGATGAGAAACGGTAGAATATCAGGAGCGATAGTCTGAAGGAGGTTTGAGGGGATAGGGTCCAGAGGACAAGTGGTAGGACGGGCAGAGGTAATGAAGGTAAGAACCTCACTTGGAGAGAGAGGGGGAAATGAGGTTAGTGTGTGGGTGAACGGAGGTTCTGGTGACCCAGCGGTGAGTAAAGGTGAGTCAGAAAAAGAAGAACGAATGTCATCAAACTTTTTTTCAAAGTAGTTAACAAAGTCGCTTGACAGAAGGGAGGAGGGGGAAGGGGCTTTGGGGGGTTCCAAGAGGGTGGAAAATATAGAAAATAGTTTTTTGGGATTGGAATAGGAAGAATGGATCTTATCTTGAAAGAAAGTGCTTTTTTCCTGAGAAATCGAAGCAGAGAAAGAGAAGAGGAAAGCCTGATAGGTTACATGGGTCTGCAATAGGCGGCCCGCGGGCCATTGGTGGCCCGCCAGCAATAATATTTGGCCCAGCAAATTATTTTGAGAATTAAAGAAATAGAGATTTTTTTTTTTTTTTTTTAAATATCGGACCGACAGTCACAAATATAGGCTATAATGTCCGAATAGAGAATCTACCTACACCTGAAGAATGCTTATTGTACTTGTATCCATGTTGAGAGTGTATGACACACAGCACAGGCACAATCTGGCAGCGGGGTGCACTGACGCTGATAGTGGATCAATAAGTAGGTGGAAAGCGCGTGGTGCTGAAATAGCCAATAGTTTGTGGTGTGAAAAAAAGAACACCAGCTCACTAAATCATTCAAACGTAATGTTTACTTATATGTGAACAACAAAGTTCAGTCAAAACATCGGAGAAAGCTGCTTGATCATGGAGGGCGAGGGGTGGTGGTGCATATGCCACCCCAGTTGGCAGCGTTGTTTTGAAAGAAAAGTTGATCCAAAATGCACTAAAGCTTTGGATCTTAATAAGCTCGTGAGCAGTGGTGGACTGGCCATCTGTAGAATCTGGAGAATCACAGAACGGCACCGCACCGCAACGCCCCCCCAAGCATTCAAACTTGTCACATGTTTTAACAATCAATTACTTAAATAAGCCTTTGATTATGTTTTAAAGAGTAGAGAGGAGAGTTTCAGCAGCAGAGTTTGGAGGCAGGAGTTGGAACGAGTCAGACGAAGGGAGGGCTGAGAGCACCGATGAGGTCAGAGTAGAGGGGGGGAGGGAACGAAGGTTACGGCAGACAGGTGAATGAAATGAAAAAGTGATCGTGTGAAGTGGGTTTACATAGAGGTTAGAAGTATTGCAGTTCCTTGATAATATGAGATCGAGGGCATTGCCAGCTTTATGAGTTGGTGGGGATGGAGACAGTGAGAAAGCAAAGGTGATTAAAAGAGATGTTAGTTCAGATATCTTCCCTGTCTGGAGGTTGAAGTCTCCAAGAAGTACAGTGGGAGGGCCAGTTTCAGGGATGTGTGAGAGGAGATTATCTAATTCCTCCAAGAAGTCCCCCAAGGCGACTGGTGGACGGTAGAGAACAACAATGGTTAATTGTACAGGATGGGTTACTGTGACGGCATAGAATTCAAAGGTGGAAGGAGTGAAGTTAGGTAGCTTGAAGAGGGAAAAGCTCCATTTGGGAGAGAGCAGGAGCCAGTGCCACCCCCTTTGCTTCTGCTTCAGTTATGTGGGTCTGGATGTATGGGAGAAGGAATATGCTGTGGAGAGAACTGCTGGGGTTGATGTGTTGGATGGAGTGATCCAGGTCTCAGTGAGAGCAAGGAAATCCAGAGACTGCAGGGAAGCGTAGCCAGAGATTAAGTCAGTCTTAGGAATAGCTGACTGGCAGTTCCATAGGCCACATGTAACAAGATGTTGGATCGCAGTGGAGCATGTGGGATAGACGAGAGCAGGCCGGTTATATCGATTAGGAGATACACGGGGCCAGTTATAATTGCAAGAAGACACATGAACAGGAATGGAGAAAATACACATGATTATAGCATGAGGGGCTTAAAAAAAAAAGTATCACTTAATTTGTTCACCTAGGGTCAGTAACGTAATAACAACAAGACTTTAGCCAGCTGCACAATACATACAGCTATAGATCTTATGAAGACCATAGATCACATCTTAGATGGTTCCCAGCTGGAACACACAGAGCGGGAACATAAGTGGGATCTCTGAGGGAAAGGGTCACTTAGGAACCTTTAAAGGCAACCCTTTCTCCAAAAATTACGTTCCCACAGAACTAAACTGCATTCTCAATTACGTTTAGCTAGAAACGTATTTTCTCCCATGTTACGCTTGTTATGAACGTATCTCAAATACGTGTATTTTCTACATAGTGTAGCGACCCTGATAGGAGGCTGAGGGTGTCACTCAGGCATCCCCCGTCTCTTGGCCAATCACAGAGCTGCACAGGATGCTGGTCTAGGTGCGGGCCTGTGGTTGGGGGAGCGGACGGGGGAGGGCGGGGAGGTTGTGACGTAGACACTGGTATATATAGGTGTGTGTGTGGAGAGAGGGAGTGTGTAAGCTGTAAACCCCAAGCTGTACCTGTTCCTGAATCTGTGATCCTAAGAAATAAGAGTTATTAAAGCCTAATAACTAGAAGCCTGTTTCCGACTCCATCTGTGAACGTTACAATATCTTCTAGAAATATATTTTCTCCCACGTTACGTTTGTTATAAATGTATCTTAAATACGTTTATTTTCTACATATATTTGTCATTTATTGTCTTTATTGATAATAGTCATTTATAAATATCATTTTAGAGCACACATTTGAAATCAACAATTGGGCTCGATATGATTAAATTAAAATCAGTAGGCGAGGCTGTAATTTCGCCAGCTGTTACTCTCATAAGCGAGGCAGAAAATAATAGTTTTATCTTGCCAAAAAGCTGCTGTGTCATTTATTGCACCTCAAACATTAAAACAAATCCAGAGTTACGTTTTTCTGTACTTCTTCTAAGAAAAAAGGACAGTAAAAGAAGAGCTCTGTGGCTTCAGGTTTGATTGCCATTCCAATGACAGCGTTGGTTTCCCCAAAAGTGGGCTGGGCTGTAAAGTGACGTAGATTTTACTCTCATCTATGGACATCGATCGCCTACTCATATATTTACAGGACTGTCTCAGAAAATTAGAATATTGTGATAAAGTTCTTTATTTTCTGTAATGCAATTAAAAAAACAAAAATGTCATACATTCTGGATTCATTACAAATCAACTGAAATATTGCAAGCCTTTTATTATTTTAATATTGCTGATTATGGCATACAGCTTAAGAAAACTCAGAAATCCTATCTCAAAAAATTAGAATAGTTCCTCAGACCAAGTAAAAAAAAAAGATTTATAACAGCAAAACACAATCAAACATTTGAAAATGTCCATTAATGCACTCAGTACTTGGTTGGGAATCCTTTTGCACGGATTACTGCATCAATGCGGCGTGGCATGGAGGCAATCAGCCTGTGGCATTGCTGAGGTGTTATGGATGCCCAGGATGCTTCAATAGCGGCCTTTAGCTCATTAGCATTGTTGGGTCTGGTGTCTTTCAGCTTCTTCTTCACAATACCCCACATATTCTCTATGGGGTTCAGAGTCAGGGGAATTTGCAGGCCAATCGAGGACAGTAATGCCATGGTCAGTACACCAGTTACTGGTGGTTTTGGCACTGTGGGCAGGTGCCAGATCATGCTGGAAAATGAATTCCTCATCTCCATAGAGCTTTTCAGCAGACGGAAGCATGTAGTGCTCTAAAATCTCTTGGTACACAGCTGCATTTACTCTGGGCTCGATGAAACACAGTGGACCAACACCAGCAGCTGACATGGCTCCCCAAACCATCGCTGACTGTGGGAACTTCACACTGGATTTCAAGCAACTTGGATTTTGCTCCTCTCCAGCCTTTCTCCAGACTCTGGCGCCTTGACTTCCAAATGAAATACAAAACTTGCTTTCGTCTGAAAAGAGGACTTTGGGACCACTGTGCAACTGTCCAGTGCTTCTTTTCCTTTGCCCAAGTCAGACGCCTCTTCCGTTGTCTTGAGTTCAGAAGTGGCTTGACCATGGGAATACGGCTATTGTAGCCCATTTCCCGGACA